>NC_089912.1:9126772-9399272 GCF_040182565.1 Anser cygnoides | reverse complement strand
CAAATTTCTTGCCAACACTCCCAACTCTCTGATTTATTAGCACTTTTTCAGTTGCTAAACTTCATATTGTTTCCCTCATTTCTGCTGGTGTCTTCTCTCCCTACATTACACATCATGACTGTGTCTCCTCTATAGGTTCCCCAAAGACTTATGAGACCCTATATTTTTGCACTTACCTGAAAACTCTTGTGCCTGGATACTGACTTGGAATAAGTTATGTGTTAGTCTCCATTAATGTTGTGTCTAAGCACTTTCTTTCTTTCTTCCCTCTTCCCTCTTTTTTTTTTAATTTTTATTATTATTATTATTTTTCCAGTCCACATATACATGATTGAGTTACTGTTGCTCCTGCTCGTATTTGTAATTCCTCCAGTTTGTCTTTCTCTTATGGATGTACTTGTTACGCGTGTTTAGACCATCCAGAGATTTCACACTTATGTTGTGACAGTGTCTCTCTGAACATATAAATCCACACATTTTTTTATATATATATATTTTCTTAAAACAAACAAAGAAACAAAAACTTTAAAAACAAATGTTTTTGTTTCTATCTCTATAGACCCTGTCAGGATATTTTTCTATACCAGATGAAAAAAAGTGTAAAAATTTTTTTACCCCCAACTTTAATTCTTTTATTCCTTCAATGTTTAAAAAAACTGATACAAGCATTTTATCGTTCCCCCCAATTTAACAATAAACTGGGGCCTTATAATCCTAAGAGCTCTTTTGCCCTCCTTGAAGGTAAATACCACTTTGTGTTCTTAGGAAATTCATTCCCCACATACGTCATCCAGATCTTTTTCAGGTTTTGTTTCATTTTTGGATGCAAGAAGATTAAAAAAAAAAAAAAATGTGTTTTAGTTTGAATTTTCTGCTTAAAAGCAACATTATACAAGTTAAATCAATTTGAAAAAATGAAATGTCAGAATTTCAAATTCTTTTTTTTCAGATTTGAAATGGCAGATTGCATTATTGATATTTTCTTACCACAGAGAAGAATTTCAAAAATTAAGTATTCTTTGAATACTAAACTCAAACATTTAGAAATCATTTACAAATTACAAAAAAAACCTGAAAGTTCTGAGAGGAAAAACTAACAAATAGCTTGGAAATATATTTTTTACATATTAGTTTTAAAAAGAACACTTAGAAAGCATTCAAAAGTGAGGAAAATAATTAACTGACATTTTGTTTTTTGAAATTAAACTTTCTAAATGGCAGCTAATGTCAATGTCAATATTTGAAAATCAAAACCAAAACCAAACACTATTTTATTTTTTAAATCCAATTTCCAATAATGGAAATTTTTCTGATCACATTTAGGGCTTGCAATTCTTTTGATCATTTACATTTTTGCTATATCTCATTTTTATAGTTATGCCTTGAAACCTTCCATCAGTGTTTATAGTTGCATTCCAAAAATGCTGATGAAGAAAAAAATGTAAAGGAATGTATGTTTATTTTACAATGTGCTTCATTTTATTTCTATCTTAATGTCTGTTTATTATAAAGGCAAATTTTAAAGGAATCATTCAAGCATAACAAAACTTCACTTTCATTCAATATTTTCCAAGTTTAGTGCTTCAGAAATAGGAGATAATGATCTTTCAGCAAAGATGCTATAAATATTTAAATTAAGTCCTTCAATCTTTCATTCTGTTTTGCTGTGTGTGCATACTTTTTTTTTTTTTCATCTACAGTCATTTCCAAACACAAAGAAATCAATAGTAATTTGAAGCAGTCTTTCTTGTTATGAAAGAAAGAGGGAGAAAAAGAAGTGTTTTTCCAACATCTTGGATTGTGAGAGAAACCATGAAAACTTTGTGCAGAGAACTTGTACAATGTAATTCATGGTGGTATAGCAGATATAGTTGCTACAACGTTAAGCTTATTCTTATATTTAAAAACAGATATCTAAATTCCTCCAGAAGGAAGAGTTTCTGTCTTCAAGAAGATGTTAATCAGAAGATTGCCCTTATTAACTTAGGGATTCTTGGGAAAAATTTCCTTGATTAAAAATTACTGAAAGTATTTTTTCACAGCTTTAATACTAGACAAATATTTCAAAACTTATTCTCTGAAATATTTAAGAGACCCTAGTATCTTAAGAGAAACCTAGTATCCATGAGACTTGAGTACTCATCTGGTTATTTGCTGGTCTTCTATTGAAAGCCTGTCTGCAAAACGGGAGGCGTGAGAACAAAGTATTTAATGCTAGCATAAGGTGGTTTTTTTGTTTTTTTGTTTTTTGTTTTTTCTTTCTGTGTCAAATAATAACTACAGAGACTTAAGAAACCTAACAAGGGGGAAAAAAGTTTTTGGCAATTTTTATAAATTTTAGTTAACACCCTTAATTTTTCCAATACCATCATTACTGACACTGCTGGAAATGCAATTGGTCTGTTTAGTTTGGGTCCTTACTCTGAAGACATTGGAACATCAGGTGTACCCTCACTGCTGAGCATGTTACTAGGAGTGTAACATCTGAGTTTAACTGCAGAAATTACACAGAGACCCCATGAATAGGTTTGGAATCTGTGGAAGCACAGGTATTACCCAGAATGTCATGGAAATGTGAATTTTTTTTTTTTTTTTTTTTTAAACATGATATGATGGGCAATGATTTATAGTATGCTGAATTTTAGTTTCTCTTTTTTTTTTTTTTCCCCTACACATCTCAGATGGACTGTTAGTTTAAGCTAAAAAATGTTTTCTTAACACTTTAATTCCTCTGAGGAACAAAAAGCAAAGGGATGTGGCCTGTGTTTAAAGACTTGTTTAACTTGATTATCTCTAAAGAAATAGGAGCGTGGAAGAAATACAGGCTAAACTCTGAGCCAACACTGCAGTCAATGAAGCTTAAAAATTACTTTGCACATGAAAATGGAAATCTATGCAAACAGAACAAAATATACATTTGTAATATTACATACACACACAGGCCCAGAGTTAAAAAGCTATAACTGTCTTGACAAAGTGCTTGTTTTCCATAAGTCCTGTTCTTACTTAAGAGGAAATTCTGGATTTCATAGCAGCTGGTACGTTTTGGAAACTGCACTAGCTGCTTTTGTGAACCATAGAAATTAAGTTATGAGCACATAGGTCATAACATCACAAAGATCATCTCATGTTTGCTATCTTCTCAGCTGTTCATGTATTTTCAGTTTAAAAGGCCCGGCTAATTAAAATTAATATTGAGTATGTCTCTTGGGATATTGGAAAATGCTATTCTTAAGCATTTTGGAAGTGTATTTTTATAAATAATGAAACAGATGAAACATATATGTTTTATAATTTTAAATCTCACACTGACCTCATCCAACTGACCCAATTTTAAGTTAAAAACAAATTCATTTGGCCAGATAGATGAGGTTTTGAGGGCAGTGTCTTCTACAAATTTAGCTGCAGTTTTGCTGTGGAGCCAGTGTTTTGTTCCATTATGTGTCACCATTATGAAGTCTAGAGTGACATCAGCACATTTACTTAGTGTTTTTTATGTCTGCAGATGGCTGGGCTAGCAATAAGATACATGATTAATAACATTAAAACACAGCTTTTGAGTAGGTTTTCATTCTAGGCATCCACCTGTTAACTAGTCTAGATTTAAATTGGTTTAAATATTGATTCAAGAAAGGTAGGACTGAAAATGACACTCCTCATATATTTCTATTTTGCTTTTGCTATGTCAGATAAAACTTGGTAACTCAAAAGGACATTGCAATAGAAGCTTGCAATTCTGAATTGCAAGGAATTCTGCAATTCCTTAAGGAAGAGACACCATCCAAAGGGACTTGGACAAGCTGGAGAAGTGGACCCATGTGAACTGAATTAGATTCAACAAGTCTACACCTGGGTAGGGCCAATCCCAGACATGAGGACAGACTGGGAGAAGAACTGATTGAAAGCAGCCCTGCAGAGAAAGACTTGGGAGTTCCAGTGGATGAAAAGCTCAACATGAGCCAGCAGCATGCACTTGCAGCCCAGAAGGCCAACTGCACCCTGGGCTGCATCAACACAGGAGTGGCCAGCTGGGCAAGGGAGGTGATTGTTGCCCTTGTGAGGCCCTACTTGGAATACTGTGTCCAGGTCTTGGGCACCCAGCACAAGAAGAATGTGTCTGTTAGAGTGGGTCCAGAGGAGGGCCGCAAAGATGATCAAGGGGCTGGAGCACCTCTCCTATGAAGAAAGGCTGAAAGAGCTGGGGATGTTCAGCCTAAAGAAGAGAAGGCTCCAGGGTGACCTCATTGCAGCTTTTCAATACTTAAAGGGGGCTTATAAAAAAGATGGAGAGTGACTTTTTCCTCAGTCAGATAATGACAGGACAAGGGGAAACGGTTTTAAACTAAAAGAGGTGAGATTTAGATTAGAGGTTAGGAGGAAATTCATTCAGAGACACTGGAACTGGTTGTCCAGAGAAGTTGTGGATGCCTCATCCCTGTAGGTGTTCAAGACCAGTTTGGTTGAGGCCTTGGGCAACTTGATCCAGTGGGTGGCATGCCTGTCCATGGCAGGGGGGTTGGAATTAAGTGATCTTTGAGGTCCCTTCCAACCCAAGTCATTCTGTAATTACATTCTATGAACAAGAAGCAAGTGCCTGAAAAGTAACCTCTGCCATGTTACATTTTTAACAACAGGACATTTGAAAATGCTCCTCTCTGCAATACACAAGCATGCAACACATAATCAACAGTGTATGAAAGAGGGGGGTGAATACCTACATTTTCCAGTGAAATTTATTACATTACTCTGACATTCTTTTCTGATCTGTTTCCAAAGAAATTCTACATCCAAACTGTTCATTACCCATAGAGGTGCTTCAAGAAACAGAGAAAAAAAAAATTAGGACCCCCAAATCTGTATTTTGTTCTTTCATATTTGTAACTTTTTTTAAAGTAAGATTTGGTGATTTCTACATGAAAATAACACTTCAAATAAAATCTCAGGGTTTTAACTATGAGATATCAAAGGGATTTTGAATGTATTTATTTATTTATTTATTTTCAGTCAAAACTCATCTCTCTCTTTTTTTAATCTTTCTCTCTCTCTTTTTTTTTTTTCTTTTTCTTTCTTTTCCTTTCTTTTTTTTCTTTTTTTTTTTTTTTTTCTTTTTCTGGTAGTAAAGTTCCCCTTACCATTTTACATTACCCCTTCTCTCTCAGATATCAAGTAGTTCTTCACAGGATCATCCTTGTTGTCCACTGAGAAGTTAAAAAAATAATCCACATGCTAAAAATTATTCTTCAGAGTTATCCTGAGACAACAAGCCTTCTCTACTGGAAAACTATCTTAAGAGATATTACTAAGATCCACAATTATCTTAAATTTAAATGCTAAGAGATATCTGAATATTCTTTTCATGTCTTCCAATACCAGTTTAGGAAAATTCAGTAAGATTTCACTTTGGAAGTGGAAGTTTGGGAGTTTGGGAGTTTGAACTGTATTAAATAATTTCCTGAACATTAATTGTTGGTTGATGTTGAAAACAGTATACTGCACTGGGTAGAGCTGTGGATGACACACTCCAGAAGTCTTTATGTATGAGCTCTTACGTAAGAGCTTACATACCTTATTTATTGTTGCAGATGATCATGGAGGCACTAAATGAAAAGTTGTAATTTTTCAAGCTACATTCTTTATTTCATCATTACTTTCAAAGATGAGGCATACATTTTTGCTAATTAATATAAACACATACCAATGAAATACTTTAAATTAATGCTGCTTTTTTTCAGTATTTATTACACCCTAAGCCTGAAAGAGTTATTGTTTCCTTAATAGATTGCATCTGGAACATCTGACACCATAACTCATTTTATTGCTCTCCAACAGGTGCAAATAGAAACTTTCTAATTAATACACACCTACTGCACTTTTTAGTTGGGTGAATTCATATTGATTAAACACATGTACAATTCTGTTCCACGTTGAATGGGTAAAAAGAGTGGCTCTCAAAGGTATACATGTATTGGCGTATCCTTCCTGTATTACAATGCGTCTGAAAGAAGACTACTAATGGGAAAAAATATATATATTGTCTTTACCTTTACACTATGCTAGTTGAGTCATCAGTAGTGACTTAGGGGAGTGACTATATGAATACACTTGGTTAACTTTGTTAGTCACTAGTGAATTTTCTGCTTTACACATCATTTTACACATGCACCACCACAGCAGACATAAATATTGTCTTTCTGTAAGAGGGAAAATTGTAGTTCCATATCTCAAAGTTATTGACTACTGTTGACTACCATGAATCAGTTCTAAAAGTATCATTAATAAAATACATCCATTTCACTCAAGGCTATCACATTCATGAAGCAAATTTTTGAAAGGAATTTACTACTGCGAGTCTTGCAGAAGATGTTGCACTCCTGGAGTCGGTGATCTTGGACAACCCATTTTGGCTCTACTGTGGCTCTTACTGAGGGCTTGAGAAGCCTGTAGGTTATTGATGTAATCTGTAATTTATGATACATTTTAGGGAAGAGGTAAACTGTATGTGGATGTTGGGGTGCAATGCACTTTTCCTGACAGGAGGCTGTGGCAGGTTTAGGAGTTGGTGATCTGCCTGTCAGTTAACCTGAACATGCACAGGCCTGTGCTGGGCTGGTCCAATTTCCCATCTGCAGAACAAACTCACCTCCTCACTGTTACAGAGAAGCGACCAGGCAGCTCCTACTTGGTACCAGCAGTTACGACACCAACATGACCTCGCCTTTTTCTGAGAGTCCAGCAAGAATTTCTCATGGGAACATCTTTTAGGAAGAGAGCTGTTTTCTTGTACAGAAATTCTGCATTAGATTGAATGACCAAACAAGAGAACTTCCCTCTATGGACAGGACTTCACCTGTTCTGGGCAGTGCACCATGGGAAAATCCACACAGATTCTATCAATGCAGCATGAGTGCAGGCTGCCAAGTTCCTGAAGGGATGCAAGATTTACTGTCCACCTATATTTTGACTACTATGCTGTCTTATTAAAACACTTACCTTATTAAGCCATCTGCTGTTGCACCTTCCTTACTGAGATTTGGAAGAAGCTCTGCTACCAAGCCCTTGCCACATAAACACAATACAGAAAAACGTATCATTTCTTTCTGTGCTTACAAAGTCACAGGCATGTTGATTGGTGAAGCAATACTATCTGAGTACACTGTTGCTTAATTAAAAGACGTCATTAACAGACCATCAAGTCTGAAGAAGGTGGCAGGCAAATGCCAATGGATCTCTGAGGTTCTGAACCTAAATCACCTTTTCCAGTGTCCTTCTGTGGGCCAGCACTGTGCTGCTGCTCATGGTTAGCTGACATGAGGCCTTTGATTCAAGGAGGTGTTAGTCTAAGCATAATAGAGGGACATGACATCAAAGTGTTAAACAATAGCCAAGAGATACAAAGAAACAAGAAAACTAAATTAGCCATTGTAAATAAGATTGCCCATGACTACAGGCTGCTGTATGAGTGGTGTTTCTGGAGGGATCCTGTTGCAAGCTGTGCCAAGGGTATAGTCCATAATTTAAAGCTGTGACTGCAGAATTATAGCAACTGAAAATGAAAAGATAGTCCTGGCATTAGAAGTCAGAGTTTACTTGCAACGGATGCAAAGGATATAAATAAAAAGAATAACCATTCATATTACATGGTGATGTGTAAATTTTCAGGTAGTTTTAAAAGGTTATTTAAGAGTAAAAGAAAGAGTAATGAAATAACATTGCCACTAATTTCCCCTCAATATTAAAATTTTAAAATTCAAATGATAGCATTGTAACTCTTTTATTTCTGATGAACAGAGGTTAGTCTTTTTTGAAATCACTATCACCTCATAATGGAAGAAGCACCAGGTCAAAATTGGCAGTGAAGAAAGTTATTATTCAGCTTCTCAGTATTTTGAATTTAATAGCAAGGTTTATAGTAACTGCAGCACCCTTTAGATTAAAGCACCGGGATGGAAACAAAGCTGCTTTAACTTGATAGACCTTGTTCCAGTCAAATGAATTTACAACATACACCATAGAAAGCAAAGGCTATATCCTGCAGATATGGAAATTCTGTCTTTGGAGGATTATCTCTAACCACCTGAGCTACACTTTAGAAGGAACAATTTGGATTTTACACTGTCTCAATTATTCACAAAACAGAGATTAAAATTCTAGAATAATATTCTTTCTCAGATTTAAACCTGTTTTACCTAAAGACTTATTCCAAAGTCTGCTGAACCCCTTGGAAAGATTGCGGGGTTTAGTGCAAATTTCTGAGTTCTGGAAATTATTTGTGTATTCCAACAGGATGCTTAGGAACACTACAGGGCCTTTTCTCATTTTCTTCTTTTGTAATAAAGCATTTCAACATGAAACATTTTACTTGTTCTTAACAATGAATCTGATTAACGTGCTACTTTTCCTTGATCTTTTTTGAAATAAGTTGGAAAGGAGGCATGCTGAACACAGACTTCATGTGTGTCACCTTAACTGTGCAAGGACACTCTGAAGATGGCCATTCTGAACTGAGAAGCCAAAGGCAGTATTGCTTTTTCAGGGGTGCAAACACAGCCTATGTTGTGCTGTGCTGTGGACTAAGTGTTTTCCTCCTATCACCTTCAAGGGGAACAAGACTCCATTTCAGGGGGATGCATCAGGAGCCATTCCCAGAAGCTACAACAAAGATAACTATGTTTTAGATTGTTTTATTTTCTCAAAGTTTATGTATGATACAGAGAAACAGAGCATAACGGGCTTGAATGTTCCTTTGCAGCACATTTAAAAATAGATGGTGGGAGGATATGTGAAATAAAATCTCATTGTAATGGTATATATAGAAATTCATTTTAGAAAAATATACATGTATATATATATAGCTGTTTCTTCCCAAGAAGCTTGAGAAGAAAATATAAAACCAGATTATTTTTATTTTTTATTTTGAATTCTCGATTTTGTACAAAAATAAAAAAAAAAGAGAAAAATAATGCTACATGCTATTTCAAATTGTGAGAATTGTGTTTCTTTGTAAATTTAGAATTGAAATTTTCTTGAGCACTCTGAAGTTCTTTGAATTGAAGGGAGTACTGAAGATTCAGGTGAGATTACAATTGTCCTAAATGTCTCTGAAAAAAACAACTAATGACAGCATTGAACTATCTCTTTAAAACTCTCCCTGTAAGCACCCATATGGCACTATCAATAAAGGATGCTACTAAAAAATCTGTTGCAGCCACTATGGGTCTCGCAGGAAGGCAGCAAACTCTTCCTGTGGGAAACATTTCTCATGGAAGAGCACTCCTTGGCTTCAGATCTAGGCTTTTAGGCTGCTGGCCAGAAATGCTTCAAATACTATAGCATTCAATTTGCCAATTTAATGTCTTTAGGAGGCAAAGAGACACCCATCATATATACTTAGGATCTTAGATACGCTGTGCGTAACATGCTCAGAATCACATGTAGGAGTTGTTAAAAGTTTGCCATATAGGCTAAGAAAAGGGATCAACAGATTCTTTTTGGTTCTCATTAAATGTTGCTTTCCTCTTTCTTTAATTTCACTGCTATGTTTGAAGAATGTGTGAAGAATCGTGAAATTCTGTTCAATTCAATTCAGTTCAATTCAATCCAATTCAATGTTTTCAGCATTTATCTCCATTGTTTATCTCCTGTATTCAATGCTAAAAAAGTACATATTTTTCCTTCTACGAACTTACAGCTGTCCCACGTTGCTGTTGCTTTATTAGGATGTATTGCAAATGCAAATTTAAGAAGATGTCAGTTATAAAGCCTTGTGTATTTAATACTTTACTTTTCCAAAATAAATGGGGGTTGCCATTTATTTTAAAGGTTAAAAAAAAAAAAAAAAAAAAAAAAAGTACCAAAAAAGCACTGAGTTTGCCAGAGATCAAGAAGCATTTGGACAATGCTCTCAGACACACGGTCTGATTTTTTGGGTGGTCCTTTCGGGACCCAGGAGTTGGACTCGATGATCCTTGTGGGTCACTTCCAACTCAGATATTCTATGATTTAATTTAGGCTTTTTACATAGACTTGTATTTCCTTAAATCTTAAGAACTCTTTTTTTTTTTTTTTAACCTTTTTACTATATTTTTAAAACACATATGTCTTTTTAAATTTTAAACTAACATAAAGTGACAAAGACTTAAGTGCTATAAAATCCCAGAGAGTCATCAGGAAAAAATGAAGGAGATATATCTCTCTCTCTACAAGGACAGCATTCACTTCTAAGGAATTTTTAAGTAAATCTTTTGTCAGATGTGTAGGCATCTTACAAGGTATTATCATTTGGAGAAATAAGGGTCCAGAAGACAGCAAACAGTAAGGGCAGACACTTAAAAATGCCAGTAAGGAAAACAGAAGATGTTTGAGATGGTTAAAAGAAAACCTGCAAGAAGATTTGCCCAGGGAAGTGGTTGAGTCACCATCCCTGGAAGTCTTTAAGAGACGTTTAGATGTAGAGCTTAGTGATATGGTTTAGTGGAGGACTTGTTAGTGTTAGGTCAGAGGTTGGACCAGGTGATCTTGCAAGTCTCTTCCAACCTAGACGATTCTGTGATTCTGTGATTCTGTGAAGATCCTGGAGCTAAAATCTACTGTTTCTTCTGGCCATAGTTTATGGCTGTTTTTTGACTACTCTCTGCTCGGTTCACTCTGCAAATTTAGCTTGGCACAGTCTCAGTCCTGAAAAAGTCCCAAAAAAGGCATGATGTCATGCATGAAGAGCCTGAAGGATTCAAGGATTCAGCTTTGTTTGGTCTCTCAAGATACAATCCCCAAAATTTAAGTAGAGAAGTAAATGACTTTTTTAGATAAGTAAATAGATAAATGATTTTTTTTTAATTTTATTTTTTTATTTTTTTTTACATTGCCTGGAAACTGTTCTCTTCATTCACTCTGGTGCCATTAATAGAGATCATACCTTCTTGCTTCAGATGGAACCCCCTGGGCATCAGCAGGGGGAAGTGGGAAGGTATTTCTCTAGGCAAGGAGCATGGACAGGTATGTAAGCAACCTGCTTTTATTCATATAGAGGCCCAGCTTCTCTATTTTTAACAGTACAATTACTTTTTCTAACAGATTGAATTTTTTTTTTTTTTGA
Organism: Anser cygnoides; assembly: GCF_040182565.1. Classification (NCBI taxonomy): domain Eukaryota; kingdom Metazoa; phylum Chordata; class Aves; order Anseriformes; family Anatidae; genus Anser; species Anser cygnoides. The sequence continues at coordinate 9,388,180 of NC_089912.1, read as the reverse complement.
GGTGGGGGAGGGAGAGGGTTTCTGGTTGATAGGTTGGTTGGTTGGCTTTGGGTGTTTCTTTTTGGGGTGGGGTGGGGTAGGGTGGGGTGGGTAGGGAGTGGAGGGGAAGGCTTGCATATATCAAATGTTCTGTACATTTTTTTCTTCTGGCCCTAATTCATCCAGTATCATCTAACAGTTTGTGGTGCATAAAATTGGTATTGCCTGCCATAATGGACAGCACATTCATAGTATGCTTTGTGTGACTACCCAAATCACTGGGGATGGTAAATTGAAAATCAAGAATCACATCGTTGAGTTGAGCTATGTATTTATCTTTTACAGGAATTAATTCATGCCATCTTTAATACTGAATGTTGAATATTCACAAATGATGCTTAAGCAGAAAGATTTTTTTGTACTTTACATGAATATGATATTTTTAGCTTTTCCCTGAAAGGTTTTAGTAGTGCTATACTCTATCTTGAATAAAACTCCACAAGAAAAACAAAACCTGCATGTATTCAGCATTCATAACAGTAAGAGAACAGGCATAAGAAACATGAGTCATAATAACTACTTGTTGTACATGATAGAGAAATTTAATTCAGATAAAACAGCTAAAAAGATACTGCAGAGTTTTAAGCTTCTAATTAATAGCATTAAAATATATGAGTTTTAGTTAAAGAATAATTTTAGATTCACATATTTCTTCAGTTTAAAAAGAACTGAACTCTGTGCCAGGAAAGCTTTTGAAGGTCTTGTGTGAGGGATAGAACTGCACAGGATTCTCCCGGGAATTAGAAATGGAATACAGAGTCCCTGTTTCAGTCTCAGGCCATACAGAAGACCTGGATAAGTTCCTATCTTGTCATGTATAAAGAAGGTGTTTTATTATTCTAGTGAAATAAATAAATACATTCAGCTCTGTAATATCTTGTGAGATTTTGATACAGTAACATATTTTTGGATGTCTGTGGAGCACTGGTAAGCTGAAGGTAAGACATGCTTCAAATCACCAACATGAGGAAAGCTGCCCAGTTTGATAGATGTCACTGAATTAAAACTTTGCTCAAATAAGAGATGTGAACACACAGGTGGACAATGCATTTACCCACCTAAGTAGAAAGGTGTGACTCTCAGCTCTTTGCAGGTGGACCACTCTCCCCAAATTTCCATTATCCGATGGGCAGCAATCAAGAAGCTTCCCCCTCTGTAAATAATTCATGGACTTTTCAAAGAGAACATGGCATAAATCAAACAGAGCAGAAGATGGAGGGGAAAGAATTACTTTTGTACACACCTAAAAAAAAAATTTCCTTTTTTTTTTTTTTTTCTCCTGGGGAAAGGAAGGGAAAATGTAATTAAAAGAGCTAGAAGTGAGCTCTCTGCTTCCACTTTGTCATGCACTGTGTGGAAAAATAGAGACAATGTCAGCAAAATACAAATTTTGGAGGAGAGAATGATGCAGACATTGTCTTAGAGATACTTAGGAATTTCAGGAACAACAAAATGTTTCATGTACTCATCATTTCTTACAAAACTTCTTTCCAGGCCCTTTAACCCCATTATAGATTTAGGAGCAGCAGGTTCTGTTTTGAAGATAATTCTCCCAGATAATTGTGGGATGCTGCTCTTACAACTTTTTTTCTTTGACGATCCCAAAGATCTGTTTGAGGGAAGGCGCAAAGAGAAAAAATAAATAAAATGACAATTAAGCTTTTTATCTGTCAAAAAAATTAGCTGTAAAAGAAAGATGTTGATATTTTTAAGATGTAAAGCTTCCACAGAAACACTTACCTTAAGAAACTGCCATTGTTGACAGAAAACTTCACTGTTATGGGCCCAGCAAAGCTTAGGAAAACAAAACAAAACAAAAACAAAAACAAACAAACAAACAAACAAACATTTAAATTCAGAGTTCTGTGTTCATTTCTCTGCTTAACAAATAGCCCTGCATGTGACCATGTGTGAAACAGCAGGGCTATTCAGTTAAGCAATCAAGGTTTTTGCACTGGTATCTGCACTTTTACTACGAATTAAATATTGAGCCAAATCTTTGGCAACACCTTAGGTTTGAATTCTATTTCAGGACAGAAAATTGCAAGCCTTGAAGAGAAGTTTGAAATATATAATTAAAAAAGTGCGGAATGTACATGTACTTTAAAATGGCTGTACCTTCCACTTAACAAACTTGGTTTTCCAGAAATGAAAATTCCTGGTAACACTTACTATTTCTGATTTACATTTCAGTGTTTGTCTCAGGCCTGTTTTTGGTAATATTAAACATTAGTGATTCTCATTATTTTAATTGATCTACTCACTCACTAATATATATTTTAAACACAATACCTCTACTCACTACTGCATTTGATTTTCATTTGTTCATTTTTAATCCTCTTCTTTGCCATGATTTCACTTTACCCTGCTGAAAGTGAAGGTTATTCTTTGGTGCTGAAATTACTTTCATAAATCTAAACAAAGTTAACATTTTCTTGAATGTACTGACATTTATTCTGTAGCTCTAGGAACGCATGCTCTTATGTCAGGGGCAAATCTTGTTTCCAAGCCAAATGGTAGTTAATTGTAGATAACTGTAGTTAAGACTGGAGTTATTATTGCTTCATCCAAGCAATGCAAAAACTAAATTGAGATGTTTATGTGCACTTGCATGCCACTGTTTTTGAGAGAAAGGGATGTACATTGCTCATGCTTCCAATAGTTAAAATATATTGAAGGAAGAAGAAAGCCTCATGAAGCAAGATGTGTTCCAACAGCTGTGTGATGAAATGTATGGCTTAGGAACACAAGGGTCTTCTGCCACTGCCCTTCCATTCAAAGAGGTGAGTTACATGCTCTGCTCAAGACAGACACTAGGCCTCAGAATTCACCCTCAGGCTTTGACATTTGGGCTGCCTCTGTCACTTTAACCCCAGTGAAAGTGGTAAGGGCAAAAGTATTCAAGGCCAAACCCTCTTTAGCCCTACCAACACCCTGAACAGTTCTTGGCAGTCTGTCACTACTTGGCTTCTCAGCATCTGTGTTAGAGAGAAAGCCTGGTTAGACAGTGAATTACAGTGATGTAAGCCTCAAGCAATGCACCAGCTGCCTGGAAAATCAGCACTGCTATGTCCAGCAGCAGAGCATCTCTGTTATCTTCTCACAGTGGTCTGCACATTGACTTCACTTTCTGTCAGTGACTGGTGGGAAAACTGGGGTTGACAGAGCAAGGTGTGAAACTGGAGTAGGATATTCTCCAAAATGTGCCCTGAGTTCAGGATTCTTTATCACTTGTGTTTAGCATAAGTCTTTGAACTAAATGTGTTTAAAATCTCCATGTCCTCTGTGAAAACAGAATCATGCAGAATCATCTTCTAGGGATGACTGTGATAATTTTATTTGGGAAATAAAACATACATAGTTAACTTAGAAAATGGCATATTAGGAGTAAGAAGTTTTTTGGTTTTTTTTTTGTTTGTTTGCTTGTTTGCTTTTAGTTTGATACTTGAATACTGGCCAAAACCCGCTTAAAATATATTGCAAATAAAGGGAAATTTCAGATACACCAGAAAATCATACTTTAAAGTAAAACAAGTGAAAATAAAAGAGAAGCAGGAGGTACGTTTTCACACTATTAGTCTCTGCGGAAGAAATGTCTTTGATACCACCAGACTGTTTATCTCAAGAAGGAAAAACTCACTAGTGGAAAAAAAAAAAAAAAAGGATTTATTTCAGCTTCCTAAGGCCTTGTTCTACTTAGAACCTTCAATAACATTGACATCTTCAGTAATCAGAACAATTTGTCATAGGAAAGCTGGAAGTTATTTTCTTCCCACCCATAGCCATCTTAATAAAAATGCTACAAGCACCGTGGAACCTCACCACACTCAAATCTGCTAATAACAGTGAGTGAGACAGAAATTTCATCTACCTTTTATATCACTGAAAGAATTTTTGCACCTTGTACACAGAACTAATTCATTTTTTTGTTTTGTCCTCAAAAATATTAATTCTCATTGAGAAAAAATCCATAATATAACTGAAAAATACAGGCTTACATAATAGAACCATAGAATCACAGAATTGTTTACATTGGAACAAAACCTTCAAGACCACTAACCTAACAAGTCACATCACTAAACCATGTCCCTTAGTGCCATGTCTACATGTCTCTTAAATACCTCCAGTGATGGGGAGTCCAAGACTACCCTGAACAGCCTTTGCCAATGCTTTACCACCCTCTTAATGAAAATTTTCTTTCTAATGTCTAACCCAAACCTCCCTTGGTCAACTTGAGACCATTTCCTTGCATCCTATGACTTATCACAGGAGAAAAGCGATCAACACCCTCTTCACTGCAACCTTCTTTAAGGTAGTTGTAGACACTGATGAGATCTCCCCTCAGTGTCCTCTATTCCAGACTAAAAGACCCCAATTTCCTCAGCTGCTCTTTGTAAGTCTTGTTTTCTGGTCCCTTCACCAGCTATGTTGCTCTTCTGTGAATGCATTCTAGCAACTCAATATCCTTCATATAGTGACTGGCCCAAAAACTGAATGAACACAGTACTTGAGGTCCGGCCTTGCCAGAGCTGAGTACAGAGGAACAATCATCTCCATAGTCCTGCTGGCCATCTTATTTCTGATGCAGGCCAGGATATCACCTGAGGACATGGCAGGTTCATGTTCAGTGAGCTGTTGACCAGCACTCCCATGTCCTTTCCTGCTAGGCAACTTTCCAGCCACTCCTCCCCAAGCCTATGATGCTATGCGGAGTTGTTGTGACCGAAGTGGAAGACCCAGCATGTAGCCTTGTTGAACCTCATGCAGTTGGCCTCAGCCCAGCAGTCCAAACTGTACAGACCACTGAAAGATATTCCTGAGAGATCCTGGCAGGGCCTTCCTACCCTCAAGCAGATCAAGTCCTGCCTAACTTGGTATTGTCTGCAAACTTACTGACGGTGTGCTTGATCTTCTCATACAGACCATTGATAAAAATGTTAAACAAAACTGGCCTCAACACTAAGCACTGGGGAACACCACTAGTGACTGGCTGCCAAATCGATTGAACTTCACTTATCAAACAGTTATGACACTTTGAATCCCACCATCAAGCCAGTTCTTCATTCATTCCAGGGTACCCTGGATCGTTCTTCCTGCCCTACTTGTAGTTTGGTTTCATATTCACTAACCTCCAGTCAAGATGGACCTTCCCAGTTAGCCAGGGCTGCTAGTAAATTATTGAAAGTAGCTTGGTGAACACTTCTGCCAGGTCCTTCAGTACCCTGGGATGAATCCTGTCCAGCCTCATTGACTTATGAGTGTTCGAAACACGTAGGAAGTCACTTACAGTTTCCCATCATATTACATGAGTTTCATCTCACTCCCTGTCACCATCTTCCAACTCAGGGAGTTGGGTACCCTGAGAACTATCGGTCTTACGGATAAAGAGTGAGCAAAAAAGTCAGTAAATACCTCATCCTTATCATCATCTTTCATCTCTGTGTTTCTCCTCACAAAAGGATGGAGATTCTCCTTAATCCTCCTTTTGCTACTGATGTATTTATAAAAACATTTTAATTGCAATATGTACAATGCTTCAATATCTCACTAACACAAAAGAACCATAAGCATTCAGATTACTGTAACTAATTCATCCACACACTGTAATGTGGACCCAAAAGGATGTTATTGAAGGTGTAAACCACTAACAAACACAGCTGATGGCTTTTAGCTTCATAAACAATACCTCTCTTGAGTCTAATAGCTGTGTTTTCACGTCAGTCAAACATGGCAGAAGAAGAAGCAGTTTATGGCTGAGATTGATGGCCCTATCTAGTGTTCACAAAGAAAACAGGGCAAATGACTGGAGTGCAAGCCTCCATTTCTGATTTGTGCAATCCTGTATGCTCAGTGTGTGAGAGTCGCACCTTTAATTGTCTTCTAAGCCTACTAAACATATTTGCAATACAATGCTAGCAATAAACTGCATTTCTTGGTGTACTACTGCAGTCTGTGCAGTTCTGTAACCTGCCTGTGTTTTTACCGAGTGTTTCCTTTAGTACTGCCTTTGGGTGTGACCCCCAAGTTACTACATGCATATTTTGATTGAGGCTTGTGTTGTGGTGCCTTGAAGTGATCTGGAGCATCTGGTGCTTTTGGGGCAGTGGTGCTGGCCTCTCCCTGGAGAATGCTCTGTCTCTCACTGTCATCTACAGCATGACTCATACCAAGCTGAAACATACACATTTCAAAAGTGCATCTGCCAGGAACAGGAAGTTCAGGAAAAAAAAAAAAGTCAAAGCTATTGTGGATTTTTTTTTCCAGCTGTCTCTTCTTACAAATAAAGGCAGCAACTGTTGAATGCTGCTCAAGTCTAGCAAGTGACATGCAAATTCAAAATACCAGTTTGGAAAATTTGTATATATACTAATTCTGAATGTAGCAGAACTCTGATATCTATCTATTTCCAGTTAAAATAACTGCTCATAGAGTCATAACTGCCAGCTCTCATCACAGCTCCTGAGTTGTGGCAAAACACATGCAGTTACAATTACTCTATTATTTCAATTATTAGAGCTTTATAATAATAACAGGTGCTTAACGAGTGTATTGTATTGGCAGGTTTCCATTTATAAAAAAAAAAATAAAAAATCATTCTCTGTAGCTGAGACACCAACTGTATTATCTGTATATTCAGCCTTGTGAAATTAACTCAGTTGTAGCTGGCAAACCCATATATTGTCGAGGAACTGAATTCTCACAACCCAGAAGACAACCAGCAATTAAAAGCCACCTGTTCATTCCTTTGAAAATTTCAAACCAATATAATAGCACAGCAATTAAATTTCCAAAATCAATGAGGTGATATTCATTCCCACTTAGATCAACTAAGGTTTTGGAGCATATCTTGAACTATCGAAATCTGCTTTGATTGCCGCTATTGTAAAAGTAAACTATATACAGTATTCACTGTTACCCTCTTCTGCTAGTATACCTCTCTTACTGAGTTTAATGAATTTATCTTCTCCAGCTGAACATCAAGCGGACACACTGAAACTTAGTTTTGAGTTACCTAACATTTCTTGACTGTAAATATTTGGTTTTATTTGTGGGGATTAGGGTGGCTCTTTTTCACCTTTTCTTTTGATGTTAGTTATAACTTAAGCTGCCATAAAATACAAAGTAAATGCTCATCGACAAAGTAAAGGTGTGTATGTGTTTTATGAATAGTTGGTTACATGTGGTGCATTGTTTAGATATGTACAAGAATAGAATAGAATAGAATAGAATAGAATAGAATAGAATAGAATAGAATAGAATAGAATAGAATAGAATAGAATAGAATAGAATAGAATAGAATAGAATAGAATAGAATAGTTCAGTTGTAAGGGAACATCAAAGATCGTCTAGTCCAACTGCTTGACTTCTTGCGGTGGTTTTACACAGCTGGGCATCTGAGCTCTGCAACAACCACTCTCTCCCTCTCCCTCCTCAAAGGGAATAGGGGAGAAAATGTGATGAAAAAGGCTCCAGGGTTGAGATAAGTACATGCAGACCACCCACCAATTATCATCACAGACAAACAGGCTCACCATAGGGAGATTAATGTAATTTATTACCCATCACTAGAATAGTGAGAAACTAAAAGCAAACTAAAAGCACCTTCCCTTCATCCACCATTTCTACGTCCTCCCCTCAAGCAGTACAGGGGAACAGGGAATGGGGGCTGAGGTCAGTCCCTGACGCTTTGTCTCTACTGCTCCTTCACGGTCACTCTGCCCCTGCTCCACATGGGGTCCCTACCACGGGATCCTGTCCTTCCCGAACTGAGCCTGCGGGAGTTGCCCATAGGCAGCAGCTCTTCAGGAACTGCTCCCACATGGCTCCGTACCACGGGGTCCATCCCCCAGGAGCAAACTGCTCCGGCATGGGTCCCCCATGGGCGGCAGCTCCCCCCAGACCCCCTGCTCCTGCGTGGGCTCCTGTCCACGGGCTACAGCTCCGGCCCGGGGCCTGCTCCTGCAGGGGCTCTCCATGCGCTGCAGCCTCTTCCAGGCCACATCCACCTGCTCCACCGGGGGCTCCTCCACCGGCTGAAGTGTGGAGATCTGCTCCATGTGGGACTCATGGGCTGCAGGGGGACAGCCTGCTCCACCAGGGGCCTCTCCACAGGCTGCAGGGGAACTTCTGCTCCTTGCCTAGAGCACCGCCTGCCCTCCATCTGCACTGAGTTTGGCGTCGGCAGGGCTGGTTCTTTCACATTTCTCAGTCCTCTCTCCCAGCTGCTGTTGTGCAACAGATTTTTGCCTTTCTTCAATATGCTCTCCCAGAGATGCAGACAACATTGCTTGTTGGATTGATTCTGGGCAGCAGCGGATTCCTTTGGAGCTGGCTGAAACTAGCCCTTATCAAACACAGGGTAGCTTGTGGATTCTTCTCACTTAGGCCACCCCTCCAGCCCCCCATTACCAAAACCTTGCTACATAAACCCAACACACCTCCTTAAGGCTAACCAAAAATTAAAGCATGTTGTTGAGGGCATTGTCCAAATGCCTCTTGAACACTGACAGGCTTGGGGCATCAATCACCTCTCTAGAAAGCCTGTTCCAGTACCTGACCACCATCCTGGTGACAAAATTTTTCCTGTTATGCAATCTGATCTTCCCATGGTGCAACTTTATGCCATTCCTGCGTGTCATACCATTGGTTACCAGGAAAGAGGGACTTGCACTTCCTTCTCCATTTTCCCTCCTCAGGAAGTTGTAGAGAGCAATGAGTTTTCCTCTTAGCCTCCTCTTCTCTAAATTAGACAAATAAAGTGTCCTCAGCCTCTCCTCACTGGACATGAAGAGACTAGAAAATGCAGACTATATGTCTGCATATATTCCATATACTTTTACAGGATCAAATATTGTTGCCGTTGATTTAGTTGTCCAAAATACTTGATTATGCTTTCTAATCGAGGCATCAATTACCATGCAGTTTTCAGAAGTACTCAACAGTGTATTTTCTGTCCTTCTGAAAAACTAGTCGCACGTCACATAGGTAGAGTGAAAACAGAATTTAGAGCACATTCAAGAATCCCGACAATAGGAGATGTTACAAAACACCTGTTATTTTGGCTTCAGAACTGGAAATGGCACATTTTCAGAGTCCTAGAGTTATTAATGACATTGGCTGGTCTGACCACATAACTCCACTAAAGACCATATCAGGTAATGCACACCTTTCTGTGAAAATAAAGTAGCTATAAAAATGGTTTCTTCATTTTATATGTCATGTTAATAATTATAATTGATACAGACATCACTCAACAGTGTCATGTAACTATTTTCTCTTGAGACTGAACAAAATATCAAATTACATCTAAATTTTCTCCTAAATTTGTCATGGTGTTAGACTTTATGTACTAAAAAATGCTTTTCATCTGAACTTTTAGCACTTTAATGTTAATGTCATTTTCACATCCATACTCAATCTGATTTTAATCAATCCACAAAACAGCAGAGGAGCTGTTCGTCAGTTAACTTTAAATCTGAACATTTCTCTAAGTCAAAACCAAAGACTGTACAGCTACCTACATTAAAATTGCCTGCACAGAATTTCAGTGCTAATGATTTCAAATTCTGTTCAGGATGATTGGTCTGCTTTTTGCTTGGCTTTCCTTCTCCCTTAACATTTTAATTATAGATTATTCATCTTCTTTATATATCAGAAACCCTATCTCTGCTCTTTAAATGTTTCTCATATACGTTTCTCACTCAGGAGATAAAAAAAAAAAATCTTTGGAAGGGGAGAAAAAGTAGTGGTATAAGAAATAGGATTCAACTAGTGATGTAATTAGCAGTTTTCCAATCTAGCACCAGATCCAAAGGGTCTTGAATTTTAGAAATGTTTTAAAATCTAATTATGTGTTTTCTTCTCCTTCTCCTTCTTCTTCTCCTTCTTCTTCTCCTTCTTCTTCTTCCTATTATTATTATTATTAGTAGTAGTAGCAATATGTCACTAAAACTTAAATATTATTATACCAGAAATATAAATACAATACTACACAGGCTGATACAGTGGCCTTTAAAAGTTTAAAGGGAAGTGTTTAAAGCTCATGAACTCAAAGACATCATTTGATTGCTTAAAGATATTATTCCTGCAGATGTCTTGAAACCTGACCTCATATTCAGTTTCAATCCTTTTCTGTTTGCCAGTATTGACTTTGTTATAAATGAAGATACAACTCAATCTGAATTTAGTAATATTTATAAAAGGCAAGTAAGCAGCGCTGGGTGTGAGGGGAGTCTATGCTCTACCAACACGCATACACAACTGTCGAACTTTCTAAATATATAGAACATTGCTTTTACATATTCATAAGGAACCCGAGTACGCCTATACATATGTACAATCAGAAAAGGTATCAATTGAAACATAAACATGGCAAAGTTTTCCGAATTCTGGCAAGTGTTTAACAAACAATCCTTTAAGTCTATTACTATTAATGTCCATGACTGGGGAGCATAGTTGGAGTTGGTAATCCTGGTTGAAGTGCTCCCATATCTTCCATGACTTCATTAATTTTTCTCAGATCATATAACAGTCTCCTTTTTCCATTCCTTTTCTTGATTACAAACACCGGAGAGTTCCAGGGCTAGTCGTGGGAACAATATGTCTCGCTTTAAGTTGTTAAGCAACTCAGCCTTCGGGCCTTATGTATCCTGTTCCTCCTGGATCTAAGGGAAACAGATCCAGCTCCTTTTAAGGGCCTATAGGGCCTAGATCAAAAGGAACATCCAGGTCACCAGGGGACATAACAGCAAAGGCCTGCGATGGCAGTAGCGGCGGGGGGTCAATGGTGTAGCAGAAGGATCAGTGGACGAGCCCGCAGCTCCCTTGCTATGTGGCAAACCACACGTTTCTGATTGTGGTTGCACATGGCTCTTTAAGGCTGTGGGAATAAAAATGTTGTTTTTGCAGAGTTACATTGTTTAAAGGTAAGGAATGGGGTATTGAGATATGCTTGCAGTGATAAGAAAACTTAGCAGGCAACCTTGTAAAATGCAGACAACCAGACTCCTTAGCACAATTAGGTGAAAATCACGGTGTTAAGTCAAGTCAGATAAATGAAGAAATATTACCACTTCAAACAGTAAAAAAGTCAAAAGAAATTTGAAATTTAACAGGCCGGTAACTGAAGGCCATGCATTGTCTGTGAAGCATCAGATAGATTGTGAACCTGGATTACCCACTCAGTGGGGAAACAGGAGAGGGTCCTGTCATCAAAAAGTATATAAACTGTGTTTTGGAACCAGTAGGTGCGCTCCTGCTTGTGGGGCGCCCGCCATTGCAATTGCGAATAAGTTATTACTTCACTGAGATCCTCGCCTGAGCCTAAGTTATTGGCTACGGAGTGTTTCTCAGAAGGCCTCAGAGATTGCTCGCCAAGTGCCAAGCAATCCCACCGCAACCCCGTTGTCTCTAGTAGCAGAGTCCCACACCTTGACCTCGATTTGGTCCCATGTTTCAGGATCATAAACTGTCTGAATAAGCTGTAAGGTTACCAGGACAGCCTTTGTTTCTAAGGACTTATGATTCCCCATAATGCGCAACTGCTTACCTTCGGCCAGCGAGGGACAGTTGTGTGGGCGGGTCCACTTCTCTCAGCTTGAGCTTCCTTCCAGCTCCGGTGCACCTATTTCCAGCGACTTTCTATACGAGCTTCTTTGAGCGGTTTGCTGAGTTTGGCCAAACTGATCTTCATTAGGCCATCAATGTCCCTGTCCTGGTCCGTGTTCTGTTAGCCTGTCCCTGTTCCTGTTGTTTATGTCCCTGTTTTCTTCAGGTCCCTGTTCGGGTGCCATCTGTGGCGTAATGACCACAGGGACACCAGGGTTCTTTTAGGATCAGTATCTGCTACTACTTTATTGATGACAGAACTTCATCATATCATGTTGCATCCCATACTGAGGACAGGCTCCCTTCTTATACTATTCACCCCACAGCAGTCCTTTTCCACTAACTCTTCATTGGTCAAAAAATTTGCCCGGCAACCAGCAAACCCCCAGCAACTTCCATGTCTTAACGGTGGGAGAACAAGCAACCCGAGATGGCATGGTGTCTCCTCAATCACCCTTCTTTGTTCCCTCTAAACTCTTTACATTCCTGATGGCCTCATCGTTAAGAGTCCGATGTTATCACCAACCATGGGGCTTGTCGACCCCCATGGCCACACTCCCACATCTCCTCCTTCTTTATTAACATCAACCATCTTCTTGACACGAATTATTACTCCATATATCACCACTTCTCCTTCCACGAATATGTAGTGAGTCTTACAGCATTTAGAAAAACTGTCCACATTTTAATTTAAAATATAAAAATACAAAACATTTCCTCTTAATTGAAGATATATACAAAGGACAGAAAAAAATAAAAATAATAAAAAAAAAAGGACCCCGTACAAAAATGTGTTCTGCTGAATTTTGGGCATGCTTCAGCAGGCTTCACCTTTCACTGTTCTTAACGAGGTAATGTTTAATCAGGAGAATGCTGCTTCAAGATTTTTTAAGTTATGGTCATCGGGCTAGGAAGCAAACTTTACATGAAACACTTATATTCTTTACTGCATCAGATAAAATAAATGGAAAAGTTAGAGATGTTTTTGGTGTGCGACTTGTCTCATCAAAAAGACAGGCTAAGACAAAACACACTTCAGAAAGTCTTGATGAGGCTAAAACCTATGAGTGGTATATGGCTAAGTGTTCAGCCCAGAGAGATTTGCATCTCTTTTTCTGCTAGGGAAGGAAAACAAGTCTCATTTTGTCCCTTGTAAACTAAAATACCAGCTGCTTGTGCTTGTCAGTTGTAGTACCTCTGTTAAATTCTGCAGTTCACAAGTATGCAGTCTGTTTACCTGTGTGCTGGGGCTACTTCTGTGCTTTCAACTTGCTTGTTTCAACTGTGCTTGTTTATTAGCTTGTTTTCACTGGCTGATTCCTGATCTTCCTCATCATCAGGGTGTATTAGCCACTGACACGCTGCTTTGGGTAATTCTAATTTGTTGTACCATACTGATTATATTTTACAAAACAATCATTTTGAACTTTCTGAGAGAATGTTTAAATACTCCTTTTAAAAGATCTCTTACCTGTGTTTGAAGAGAGTAACTTTTTTCATTAAAAATTGCCAGGTGACTAATTTCCAAATTTAATACACATGCACTGCAGAGAAGCTTGTTATCATATGGTAACTAATTCTAGCATCTGTGACTGTGCCGTGTTTGCATATTAAATCTTTTACTCCACGATCATTGAATTTGGCAACAAAGGTGCATGAAGGGCTTCTTTAAATATATTTTTACTCCTCAATAATTAAACAATCAGATTAGAAGATAATATAGAGAGCATATGAGCTATTTATCTTTTTCTAAAAGTTTCAATCATGAACACTTCTTTGTTTGTCTGAGGTATGATTGTAATCATCTTGCAGCCCCCCAGAATGCATAGCAAGAGGAAGCTCAGAATTATTTTTTTCAGCTGGAGAGGATAAATATTGGAGTTGTGTAGCACAATGTGATACTAACCATTCCTGCAATGTGTTGCTAGATATAAAACTCTTCTGTACATTGAGATAACCTACAATAGCAGGAGTTGTAATTCAGCTTTTGACAAATCAGTCTAAGTGAATTTTTATTTTATTTATTTTATTTTTTTTTAGTCTAAGTGATACATAAGTTCATTTATCGAGCTGAAAAGTCCTTCCTATTAGCCAGGTAATAATTAGTGTCACTTTGAAGACTGTGCTAGTTTTGCCTTCTCTAGATGCTTTAAAGGTGGGTGCTGCTGCTGCTCTTTCTAGAGCTATTACTGTAAAGCAGTAGTGTAACCACTCTGCTTGCTAACTGATTAAACATGAAACAATTTTTCTTTTTACAACAAACTCCATTTTTTTTCTTATTTCATTGCAATTAACCAGCGATCATTTGATGAATTATTTTGTCTGTAAATGCTTAAATGCTACTCTTAAAAATTAGGTCATTTCTACATATAAATACATGTAATTTTAGACAAATAAAATGTAGATGGTTTGCAGCTCTAAATAATCCAACAATCTCTCAAATCATGTACGAGGACCATTAAGCACAGAAATAATATACTTGTTGTAACTAGGCATTACTTGGAGAAACTGAAGAACTTTGTCCAACCTACACAGAATGCTTGTAGCTGTTACCTGTGTATTCTCTATTATGACTCTAAATATGAATTGTTATTTGCAGTCTTTCACCTATGAAGATATACATACTCCATTAGTCACCTCTTCTTTACTTGTTAGAGAAATCAAGCTTGTCAATACGCACTGCGTGTTAAAAATGCCTCTTTATGTGAATCTCATCCTTTCCTGATAATGGTCCTTCACAGTCCCCAGCATCTGAAGAGAAAAGCAGGAATGATTTTGCCATATTCTAACAGGAGTTTTGAACATGGCAGTAGATAACTAGCACTTGAGGCTGATGAAATGGTGCACACTGATTCTGCTGAGAGTGGGGTCAGGGCCTCTAAAGCTCAGACAGCTTTCAAGTCACTCAGGCTAAAAGATGTAATATAATACCTTTGCTTGATAGATTTTCCTAAATGCTGAAAGCAGCCTGCAGGGTTATTTGTGATGTTTTTAACTGATCTTAATGAAAGAAAATATATATATATTCTGCTGTCATTATTTCCTGAGTGTGCAAACACTAACATAAGCAAAGGAAGCAGTTAAGCCTGTTGTGAAGAGAAACATCTAAATGGGTGTCCTGGTTTCAGTTAGGATAGAGTTAATTTTCCTCCTAGGAGTTGGTAGTGTGAGAAACGCTCCGTAGCCAATAACTTAGGCTCAGGCGAGGATCTCAGTGAAGTAGTAATTTATTCGCGATTGCAATGGCGGGCGCCCCACAAGCAGGAGAGCGCACCTACTAGTTCCAAAACACAGTTTATATACTTTTTGATGACAGGACCCTCCCCTGTTTCCCCACTGGAGTGGGTAATCCAGGTTCACAATCTATCTGATGCTTCACAGACAATGCCTGGCCTTCAGTTTCCGGCCTGTTTTTGAGATGGTAATGTTTTCTCCCCTTATCTGGCTTGACTTAACATAGTGATTTTCACCTGATTGCTCTAAGGAGTCTGGTTGTCTGCATTTTAGGAGGTCACCTGCTGAGCTTTCTTATCACTGTAAGCATATCTCAATACCACATTCCTTCCTTCTATACAATGTAACACTGCAAAAACAACATTTCTATTCCCACAGTAGGGTGCTATGTTTTGGATTAGGATGGGAAGAGGGCTGATAACATGCTGATGTTTTAATTGTTGCTGAGCAGTGCTTACACTAAGCCAAGGACTCCTCTGGCCAGGAAGTAGCTTTTGTACCCACAATAAATAAAGAAACAGACAGACAAAATGCTCTCCTGGACTTTGTTATGTTCCTGGATACGTCATCAAATTCTTTGTATGTCAGCCCAGTCAGGACTTACACAGTACACACCTTAAAGGTATCCTCATGTTAGCTATTATTTGATGCTTCCCTCCACTTGTGAGGGGAAGGCTGTTCTGGCAGCCTACACCACTCAGCAACCATTTCCAAATTATTAAGCTAAATTTATGGTCAGTTTATATTGCTTATTCTTTAGTTTATTATGCTTCTCTTTCTCCCTAGAACGTGCTTCATGGACGTAGATTGCAAAAAGACTCATTGTTTTTTTTCAGCTTTTTTTTTTTATCCATATTTCTCTTCACGTTTTTCTCTTTTATCTGCAGGCTTATGATGAGCTTTAAAACATCCCTTTTCAAGTCAAAAATTCATTCATACTTCAAGCTCTTAATTTTGTTTGGTATCGACAATTGAAATTACATAAAACATTTGGATTCAAGCACTGGTGCTGAATGAATGGAAAACAAATTTCAAAGTGATTAAACCATACAGTAAAGAGATAATAAAATGTGATATATTTGCAACTGACTGACCTGATTATACTACTATGTTTGAATACAACTTACAGAAAGAAAAATAACAGGAAGATCTGTTCATGTTACAGAAGAGAGAAACTGTGCGAGGTCTCTCCATTAAAAAAATAAAAATAAAAAATAATGCATTTAGGTTCACATGAGGTTTTTTATTATTATTTATTTTTATTTTTAAAGTTTATAGCCCCAGGATATTAATATGCATAAAACCCCTAAGTGTGATAGACTGCAATGCCTGAAAACTACAGAGTTTTAATTAGAGCTCCAGTGATTGGATCCTAGATATAGTTTTATTATGCAAGAACTTTTGATTTTTTAATATGTGTTGTTTTTCAGTATATTACTAAAATGACTGGTTTGTCCTTTTTCCAATTTATAAAGCATTTTTTTGAAATATTGCACCAACATTTGACACATGTAGCTGATTCTCTAAAGGCTTGTAATTTTTATGGAATGGTTTCGCAGTTTATAAATTTCTTTATCTCTGCACTTGTTTATAGTTAAGGAGATGAAATGATCAGATGGCACAGAACTCCACATCCAATATTTCGAGTCATTTTGGCGCAGCAGTAAAAGAATTTACTGAGGGTAAAATATCCTGTTCTAGTTAGAGTGGAGTATCATATGCCTGCTATCTTCTGTTCATGAGCAATCTATCACAGCAGTGTGCACTATCTGTCCTGCTGTTTACACTGCAATAGCATTTTGAAGCATCAGTGGAAACTGATGCTCCATAGTGAATTCAGAAATTGCTGGACCAATTCAAGAAAGAGAAATCCACAGAAGGATGCTAAATATGAGGGCATTGTCTGCAAGTTCATGACTGCCATTTCCCCGCTCTTATTCCTCCCTCTGGGTCTGCTGTCACCCATGGGCAGAGCTTGTTGATCTGATCACTTGTGCTGGTAGTATTAAGCAGAAAGGCAGAGACAAGGAAGATAGGAGCAATAGAGCATGACAACAATTGCTTGAAAGCACCAGCAAGCTGGAAGTAAAAATCATTTAAATTTCAAGCTACCTGTGCAGAGGTAAGCTGTTGTATTTTGAGAGAATTCTTTCATTTGCTGAAGTGACCGTTTTCTAGTTATCCAAGATATTTACAAATTCAGATTGAAAATGGCAGTCTTTGTATGGGGTGTCCTGGTTTCAGCTAGGATAGAGTTAATTTTCCTCCTAGTACTAGGTATGGTGCTGTGTTTTCGATTTAGGATGAGAATAATGTTGATAACGCACTGATGTTTTAATTGTTAGAGGGCATTGCTTACATTAAGTCAAGGACTTTTCAGCTCCTCACACTGCCCTGCCAACAAGGAGACTGTGGGTGCACAAGGAGCTGTGAGGGGACAGAACCAGGACAGCTGACCCCCACTGGCCAAAGGGATGTTCAATACCATATGGCATCATGGTGAACAATTAATATGGGGTGTCTGGCTGGGTTGGGGGAACTGCTGCTCAGGGCATCAGTCAATGGGTGGTGAGTGATGGCAGTGTGCATCGCTTGCTTTGTACGTTCTATTATTATTGTTATTACTGTTATTATTCGTATTATTATTATCATCATCATCATCATCAACAACATCATCATCTCATTATGATTAGTATTATTTATCTTCCTTTTCTATCCTATTAAACTGTTTTTATCTCAACCCATGAATGTTTTCTTTTTTTTCCCTCCCGATTCTTTCACCCATCCCACTGGGGTGGTGGGGTGAATGAACAGCTGTGTGGTGCTGAGCTGCCTCTCTGCCACGTTAACCACAATGGGGGTGAGAGTTTCAGGGCTAGACTGTCAGCTGATGAAAGAGATACTGCTCCCCATCTGCAGCAGAGTTCCAATATATGGGGTGAACCTTTCACTAAGGGTCCTTTGCGAGAATGGGCATCACCCCACTCCTGTAAAATATGTTTCCACCAGCATTTATCAGAATATCTGGGAGGCAATATTGTTCCCCAACTGGGTTATGTATTTTTTATTTTTCTAAAAAAGATTACTATGTCTACTACTCTCTACAAAAACTGCCAGCCAAATAAAACTTATTTACTTGCTCCCTAACCCTTCATCCTCTGCCTGAAAGTGTAACAGTACAACCAGTACCCTACTATCCAACCTACTGAATAACAAAAAAAAGTTATTCTCTACTTCCCATCAGCAAGCAATGTTCGGCCACGTCCTGGGAAGCAGGGCATCAAAATGCGAAGTGGTTATTTGGAAGGAGAGCCCCCTCCCTCACGAGAGCCCCCATTTTATTGCTGAGTGTGACATTATGTGTTATGGAATACCCCTTTGGTTGGTTTAGGTTAGCTGCCCTGGTGATGTCCCCGCCCCCCCCCCACCCCCCCATCACTTGCCCACCCCTAGCCTGCTGGCTCTTGGGGGCTTGGAGGGAGTCCTGATGCTGTACCAGTGTTATGCAGCAATAGACACAACACTGGAGTGATACCAGTTCTGTTCCAGCTGTGAGTGCAGAGCACAGCACTGTGCGGGCTACTGCAGGGAAAGTTAACTCCAGCCCAGACAGACCCAGCACACCTGGCTGGACTCCTTGACCAGCAGGTCTGTCGTTTTGTGTGTGGAGCCCTTTGGGACTCTTTGGTGACACCATCTGTCCTGGTGACTTTTGGCTCACTGACCTCTTCCTGATATAACACTTCCCATAGGTAGCCCAAATATCCTATTCTGATGTGTCTGCTACATAGACTGGGGAAGCTCACACACGTCTTTAGTTCCGGATGATCTCTAAATGTATTTTTAGCATATTTATTTCCAGTTTCCTTTTGACCAAACATGTTTTGTGGATTTTTTTATTCACAGTGTTAAAACATTTTTAATGCTAGGCATTTAAATGCTAGGCATTTAAAAATGTTTAAAAATGTTTTTCTTGTTTGCTTCTTTTTGAAATGAAGCACAAATGTACTAGGTATGAGTAGAGGCTTATTTTGTTTTGTTTTGTGGAAGATTGTTGGGTTCTCTTTAGCCTCCAGTCTGCATCCAAATTGGATCTTTTGGAATTTCTTGGGTTGTTTTTTACTCATTGCCTCATTTTTATGTAGCTTGCTTTTCTAAAAAGGAACACCTGGATTCTGGATCTATTTGACCTGTTCTCCTGCTATGAAAATAAACTATACTTACTGATAATAAGTTAGTCTTACTGTTGTTTTTAATACGGAGCAACTCTCCTGCAGTATTTTGAATTAGATCCCACAAACCATTCAAGACCAAATTTATGGCATTTTCAAGAACAAGACAAAAATAATGTTCTGAACAGTGTTTAGTGAGTGTAAGAATTCTCTCCACACCACTCAGGGAGGTATTGAAGTTTCCTTTCCACAGATGATTGAAATCTTTCACTTTGATTCACTACCTGATATAATTTAGATTAAAACTTCCATTGCCCTGATCACAGGATCATTATGATCTTAGCACTCAGTATGTGGACATCCACAAACAAAGATTACATAGTGGGCTCTTCTATGGTATTTTTACACTTAATATAATTCTTTCATGTGTGGCATCACCGAATGTCTTCAATCTGTTGCTTGTGTAAAGTGCATTGCTAGGTAACACTATCCAACCAATCTTACTTCCAAGTAACCCAGATACTTATTATGTCAGCATCATTTGATGCCAACTATTGTAGTTCCTCTGCTTTTATTTATATTTATTTATTTATTTTGTCTCAGGAGTTCTGCTGGCTTTGCACCTAGCATGAAGTTATACTGCAGTTTTCCCTGATGTCACCAATCATGGATTCCTACTGCCACTTTTCTTTGCTTTTGAAAGGGCCTTCTGTGTTCCAGAAGCTTCTTCAGACATCGCGTGACACCCATTAAAGGGTTGGATATGTATAAGATGCAAGGCTTTTCCTTCCTAGAAGATAATTCTCCTTCCTAATGACTTACAACTGTTTTGCAGCCCAGGGAATGCTGAAGCAAGATAACACCTCCATAAGCCTTCTCTGTAAGCCTCTGTTTCTCTCAGGTGTTCCTTTTCAGCCACTTTCACATCTGAAGAACAAACTGATCCTCTCACTGCATACACGCATAGTCCTACTGCCATGTGAGGCCACACTTTGTACTTTATCACCTAACCTGGATGACCTCTACTCTTCTGGCAGCCCTCAAACACCATTTTGAGCTTAAATATTATTTTTTGTAATTTTTTATTATTATTATTATTATTATTATTATTTATTATTATTATTATTATTATTTTATTAAGAATATATATTTTTTCCTTTATCCTTTGAAGTGGGGGTTAAGATTACTGTCCTCTTACTCTGCTCTGTTGTCATTAAGAAGGTCAGCAACAGAAGAGAATTACAAGAAGGTGTGGCAGAGGTGGCTGACATTCTCATCACCCCCTTCATCTGCACGGCTACTGCATTTTATTTTTTTGGTTTTGCACACTCTGTTCCTGGGCCAGGATAACAGGGGGCACCTTGCCCGGTCTACTCCCTGTCCTGTAAGTGGCAGCTGCCCTACACTCAGAGCAGCATGTGCTGCCCCTGTGAGCTCCTAAGCACCCACCCTGAGCAAGCAGTCATCACCGATGAGCTGATCACACCATTCAAACTCCACACCCAGTTCTCTCCTTTCTGGAAGCCAGACCTTGCTCTTCCTCTTGACCTCTGCAGGCAAAACTGCCATGTCTCTCTTGTTTGCTGCCCCCAAATCCAAGACCAGCAGAGTTTTACAATATCAGTTACTCAGTAACTGGCACAGGAGTTTTGGTTGTTGTTATTTATCCTTAAAAAGCATAGGGGCCCAAATATGGCACCTTTATTTGTAGCAATTCCATGACATTTTGCATTTCATTCAACACAGTAATTAACTCTTTAGGTATTGACTGAATTTCTTTGCTGAATAAAGGCTTCAGTAAGAAGCATTACTGAAACTAAAGAGATTGTTGCAAGGTAAAGGTCACCTCATAAAGCTGGAAGAAGATGGCTGGTTCCTCTAGTTTAATAACTATACTTTTAAAATAAGATGTGTAACTTTATTACTATCTTTACAAGTGTCTCCTTTTCCAATATCTGCCAGCAGTCAGTCACAGGTAAAATTTTTCAATGTAATAAATTCAAAGGATAGAATCCAAGGACTGGCAAATAAAACCGTGCTTAGGTTTGCACGCATCAGTGAATTGTTGCCAATGTATTTATGCAATTATCTGTCAGTAGTTGCTTAAACAGAATTCTTGGTGAGAGCCATAAAAACAGCCTGCTAATATCAGGAAGTTGGAGGTTATAAAGGTGATGTTCTTTCAAAGAAGTCATATTCACTGTGAGAAAGCCTAATTATTAAGCCAGTGAATATGAAAAATCAACCGGTCTAGGTAGGTCTAAATGGAAATGTACTTTCTTTTCCCATTGTGTAAGTACATGAAAGTGGTTTTCAATTTAAAATCACAGAGGTTAAAGCTATAAAACAATCTAAACGAACAGTAAGTGTTGGGTACTTTATGACCTAGTGCTGTCAGACAAATAGAGAAGTAATACAAAAAGAAAGAAAGGAATTATATATTAATATAAGAATAAATCGTAAAATTGAAGAACTTAAAATCCTTGATATTAATAATATTTGAAGGTACGTGACAGAATTACCATGTATTCCTGTGCTTTAAAGTCTTTTGTTAACTTTAAACACATCATGCTGGCATGCAGTTCAATTTCTTGAGTAACAGCAAAGTTTAAAGTAATACTGAAAAAAAAAATGAAGTATTTGATCTTGTCAATAGAATATAGATGGAGAAAAGTGAAGTTAAGTTTGGGTTTTGGCCTAACTAAGCCCAAAGTAAGAATTATTTTTATATTATGTTGATTTTTTAGGCCATGACAGTATTCTTCTATACTTATTAGAGTTCAAATATTAACACAAGTCAGCTTTTCTGCTATAAGGTTGAAGAGTCTCCTTCCCAGGAGAAATTCAAAAGCCGTTTTGGCACCATCCTGAGTAATGTGCTGTAGGGGAAACGGCTCGAGCAGGAAGGTTTGATGAGATCTCCAGAGGTCCCTTCCAACATCAGCCATGCTGTGATTCTGTTATTCTGCCATGCATGCCCTTATTACTCACTGCAAGTATCTATGCCTTAATACCTATTTAGAAGGAAGGAAAGAAGAGAAGAGCAGAAGGAGTAATATTTTAGCCAACTGAATCAATGAAAAGAAAATGAAGTTAAAATAATGCAAAACAGTCAAAAAAGTAAGATTATGAATGTTCCTCTAGAAAACATGTCTAGGTCAAAAGAGGTTTGAGTCAGTACAGCTTAGTGAAGGCTAGCAGGACGACATGTGTTTTGAGCTGTGGTTGGTCACAACAATAATTTTCTGGTCTTGCATTAACAGAGCAATAACAGGAATGCAGGAGTGCAGAAGAGTCAGTACAGCCACCTAAATCACACCACTGAATGGGAGGCTGTGGGTCAGTTTCCATGTTGAGAAGGGGAAAACCTTCTGGCTTAGTCCAAGATAGTTTTTTCCGATAAGGAGAACACCTGTAGAGTTCTCATGTTGCTTGTGTATAGGAGGACTTCCAAAGTACCTTCTAATTCTCTTCTACAGTTTCAGTGGAAACATAAATAGCACAGAGTAAGAAATGAAAAGCAAACCCTTGCAAAGTCAGTCTCTGCCATGCTAAAATCTCTCTTGCTACACTCTGCAGGGAATTGATTGCATTTCCTTCTGCTTGGTGTTAAGCCACATTTTATCATTTCTTATCATATTGCAGTAGATTGCAGCCAGTAAGGATCACTGACATGGGAAAAAGCAAATCAAATGATGGGGAGGAACTCACTTCATTTTACTTAATTATTATTATTAATTTATTTATTTTGGGGGCTATTATTATTTTTTTTTTCTAGCTTTCACTTAGCTCTCTACAGTTGTTCAAAGAGTGGGTGCAGTACCACCTAATTCTGTGCCTAACAGCTAGTAATAACAAGTGGCTTTTCTACAAGTATAGAATGAATTACCCAAGAGCCTAGAATAAAAATGAAGTACAGAGGAATTAGAGGCACTGAATGATAACAAGGGCCTTGCATGCTTGGCCACAGGATACTAGAGACCCTAAGGTGCTAAACAGCTCTCTGATTTCAGTAACTGAATTGAGCTTTGCAAGATGTGTAATAACAGAGAGAAGCCTGGACAAATACCCATTAAAGAAAGTAAAACATTGTTTGCGTAAATTCTAATGAATTTACAGACCAATGAGAGAAGAACAGGAAGAGTGTGTTAGCAAGCAAGAACAACCCTAAAAGGACTCAGGAGGGAGGAGGAAGATACCCCCATCATCCACTTCAAAGTGCTTCCAATGAGGGATTCTGGATGCTGGTGACTGTCTACAGATTCCCTCTTGGTTGAAGTCATCATCCCAAGAACCCAGAGGGGCATGGGAAGGGAAGCCATGACATCAGAGAAAGAAAGGCAACAAATTATTTGTATATGCAGTTTGAACTGAGTATAATTGGAGCCAGAATTAGTAGCATCACTGTAATTGGACTGATAATGGTTCTATGCATGGAACAACTGGATTAACCATAAGGTGTGTTTCTTTAGTCCACATGAATCATGTGATCTGTAGTGTAACAAACTGGAAAAGAGTTCAAACATCTTAGTTTGTAACTTAGGTGCAACAAAGTGGTAAATGAATGGACATGACAGATCTGCTGGAGAAGTTAGCTTAGTTTATACTCTCCCTTAAGATGATGTGACATACTTGTTTCCCAAAGTTCAAATATGAATGGTTGTATGCTGACCACTACAGATGTCAAGGTGAGTCCTACACATTTTAATTCACAATTTAATTCACTAAGCATAATTGTCTAATTTCACAGAATCATGTAAATGAAGACCATTTAAATGAGGAGAGTTACATAAATGAAGTCCTAAATGACAAGTCCAGAGATAAATTTCTCACCAGCTTATATAACCCAGTGTTACCTGTATGTCTAGGGAACTAAAGAGGTTTTATTGTTTCAGCTAATCTCCGAGTGTATTTCAGAAAAGTTTATTTAATTTCCTTCTATTTCTCCATATGTTTAATAATATCTACTATATTTTATATCGTAAATATATATGAATACATCACATAAAAAAAATAAAAAACAAATCAATCAGTGACCACAGATTGCAATCTAAAACAAGTCAAGATTTACCATGGAGACTTAGAGCTCTTCTTCTTCTTCCATCAGCACCAGTCATTACAACCTGCAAACTCTCTCTTCTGGTTTAGAATGAGACATTTCCATTACCCTCCCAGTTTCAGGTGATGTTCTGCATCTTATAGCTGTCATGAATAAAATCCTTGCTAAGCCATTGTTAATATATATTAATTATCTGCTGATCTAGTATTACTTATTATAACACTTTTCAGTAAAAGGTATATATTTTTCCAAGGTGAAAAACTTCTCTCTCGTTGTCAGGAGTGGGTAGAAAAGTGGAAAGAAATCTAAATGAGATTTACTTTTCTTAAATAATTATCAATTGCTTTATTTAAGTCATTCAAGCGGACAACCATTCTTTAGTATTTCACATTGTCTCATGAAGCCTATCTAGTCTGTTCGTTCTAGAAAATAAATCTGCTGGAGTCTCAGGTAGAGTACTACTTTCTCATTACACATGCGATTTCTTTCCTGATAGCTGCATGGCCAGTGGGGCAGAAGGATGCCACCAGCCCATTAACCTACAGCTCCCATAATGCTAGTGCAGCTCGAATGTTGGAATGGTTCAAAGAAAAGCACTTCAGCGATTCTTGCTGCTTTTGCAACTGCTCAGCATATCAGAAATTTCATTGCACAATGAAAAGATACCCTATTTCTGCAGGCTTCTCAGGCTTTAAAAATCATGTTCCCAGCCTTCAGAAGTGTAAAGGAGCAATGTCTATTACACTATGTTAGCCAGAATTGGTGAGCAGAATCAAGGAAGTGTACAGGAAAAAATTTGCGGAGATTTTTCCACTTCAAATTTATTTCCTTCCAAGCTGGAATGAAAACAAAGATGAAGTTAGCTAGTCATGTCAATTTTTTGCACGACAGTAAAAAGTTTAATATAAGATCAATTTAAATGAATATTAGACTAATATTAATTATCAGTTTAAAAAGTTGAGAAAGTTCATGATTCTGCATTGTTAAGGGATGATAAATTTCATTTTCAGTAAATGGAAAGTGGTATGTACATTGAAAAAAATAACCTTAGCTATGCATGCTCAGGTTCTCAGTGGGGTTTTAACACTCAGCAGAAGTATCAGGTGTCAGTGCTACAGTTCTCTGCCTGCCAGCAGTCAAAAATATTTAAGTATTAGGCATTATTAGAAAGGAACAGAGAGTACAACGGATAATAGCATTGGACAGCTCCATAAGCTAATGATGCCATTTGGGATATCATATGCATTTCTGGTCCCAACATCTCAAGTCAGTAAGCTATAGATCCCAAGAATATTGTGCATATGTCTGGGACAGCTCTCCTTCCTTATGTCACAGGACAGTCACAAAAATCAGATGCAGGTCTGGGCTAAACAGCCCTTGCTTACCACAGGGGTAGTTCTTCTGTGCTGATCAAATACCAAAGGTAATCTCCTTTAAATGAAAAAGCATTTTGCAATAGGAAAAGTCATCACAATAGAAACTTCTCCCAGAGCTGATACTTCCCAGTTTTGTGGCCAGGTAGGTGAAGAATCCCAGCTTTGCAAAAGGGCAAACTCCTCCAACATCTGAGGCAATGAGCAATCCAGAAGGAAGTGCAAAACTCAGGAAGAAAATTACATATATATTCCAGTCCTAAAATGCTAAAGTTTCGCTTTATTAGCTTACATTCATTTACCTGTCAGGAAACAGCTGGAGCTTAGCTATGAGGGGACATATGCAGAGCCATTATTCAGAGTAACTTGGTAAATATTTAACAGCATATGGAGTCCTGCATGGTTTCACTCAGGATGCATGTGGAGAAATTCATTTGAGGTGAAATTGCAATATGTCTCAGCACAGTGTTGTCAATAATGAGATATTCAATCTGTTTTCCGAAGGGTGTGAACCTGCCTTAGCTAGAGGTGTAATGTTTAATGGAGAAGTGGGGCCTGGACAGCGTAATTGTTGGGCTGAGTGGCACTGTCTTGTATAAGGAGAAGCTGTCCTTCCTTCCTTTTTTATTTTCCATAGATTATCCAGGTAACATCATGGTGAATCACAGAATCATAGAATGGTTGAGGTTGGAAGGGACCTCTGAAGATCATCTAGTCCAACTGCCCTGCCAAGCAGGATCACCTAGAGCACATTGTGCAGGTTGGCATCCAGGCAGGTTTTGAATATCTCCAGAGAAGGAGGCTCCACAACCTCTCTTGGCCACCTGTTTCAGTGCTCCGTCGCCTTCACAGTAAAGAAATGCTCTTTCATATTCAGATGAAAAGTGTCCTTTTTTACTAGATGCACTCAACAAGATTACCTACACTGCCCAAAACCGGAAATATTGTTATAGACTGCGTATTCAAACCTTGAAGGACAAAATTAGGGGCTTGTGAAAAGCAGATAGCTCTTGAGTAAGTCATGACACATGGTGTTCAGGAGGCTGGCTTCTCTGGCTTCAGAATCAAGGCATATTACAAATATATCACCTGTTCCACTTCTTCAATAGAAACTTGTTGCATATTCTATTTGACTTGTGGCAACAGTACTTACCACTATGACAACCCTGTTGCCATAGGAAAGAATTTCAAGAAGCCTACCATGGCTTAGATAAGTGTAGTGATGCTGTGCCCAGGCTCCAATGCTAATACTAGTGCCCTTTCCTCCACAGCGTTTTCCCATGATAGAAGATATCTGGTTACCCATGAATCCTGCTGCTGTCACATTGACCTTCCAGCTCTGGTCTACTGGAGCCAGTGGTGGTGAGCTTGGGGAACCTCTGTGCTTCCAAGAGCACGGGGATGTGTCACTAACTCCAAGAACCTGAGTCTTGACATCACCACCATTAAACCATAACTGGCTTAGTAGAGCCGGTTGGAAAGATGTTTTAATTCACTGGGAATGTTTTCAAGCTACTGAGCTTTTTTACTGTGCAGGGAGAAAAAGAGAAAAAATAAGGATACCAAACTTCCTAGCTCTCCTCTGTGAAGCATTTCAACATATTTTATGCCAAACATTTTATTCTCCTCAGAAGGTATGCAAACTTTATGTACATATTTTTAAGAAATCTCTGATCTTTGCCAAAGGTATGTTGAAAATTGATTGAAATAAGCCTTTCCAGTGAAGTCATTGTTCTAACAAACTGATGATAAAACATTTTAATTACAAATTCTCCCAAACAAATCTGAACTAATAACTCTTTAGGAGGTTATTATTCTCATATATTCTCATAAATTTAAAAGGTTGGTAGGTCTGTGGAATTATTTTCCTGTGCTTGTGTTTTATAATATTCTTTGTACAAAAGGAGACTATTTGCTTGAAAATATTTTATTTAAAGGAACATCTCCGTAATTAATTGATACCTTGTTGCTGTGAATGTCCGTAGCTGACAACTGAAGGAACTAATTACTTGTTACACAAATATTGTTAGAAAGTCACTGAAACCTCATTTGGGCAAGTTGTGTTTTTGTTTGGTTGTTTGGTCATTTTCTTGCTTTAGAGCAACTAGAAAGTTGAGATATTCCGACAGAGGAAGCTTTGTAAAACTACTCATTGCTTTTGGGTAACATACACAAATTCAGGAGAATGAGAGCATTTCCCTGCTCAGTCAAGTTCACTGATTAGCTTAGATACACGATAGATGAAGATATTTACTGATTCAAGGTTGGTTCAGCCTCATGCACTGATAGGTTTGCCCTGGGCTTCAGCCAAGTCCTGAAGGAAACTGCTCAGAACTTCACTTAAAAGGCATTGCAAGACATTGATACATGGTAATTTAGTCAGAGAAGACAGATTTATTTTATTTATTTATTTGTGTGTGTGTGTATGTGTTTGTGTGTGCATGAAGGCTGTGAGATAATAGAAAACCACAGTACGGTATTCTAAGTAGATTTATCATTTTCCAGTCTGTTTTGAAGTCATTTGGACACAATAACACACCACAGAATTTGCCTGTGGGTGGAGAGAACTCACAAGGACATGTGGACAAGCACACACTTCCAGCAGCACCCATCACACTTGGTAACTTAAAAGAAAATTTTCTACTTCAGTGCAATGTTAATTTTCACAATTTAAAAGGATTTATCCAAATCAGAGAATTCAGAGACAGCACATTTTTGTACTTACTACAGAAATACTGAATGCAAGTGTTTTTAATGCTCTGCTGAACATCATCAGAGATTCTCTGTTTATCACTGAGGCTCTGTAATCTGTATCCTGTAATTAAATGTGCTTTACTGTCAAACTTTGAAAGCAAAGCTCACAGCAGCAAACTTACTTGGTAATTCAGTTGCTTCCAAGGTATTTCCTCAGTCTCCTAACGGTCTCAGAGTAAATGTACTCTCTCTAAATTGCTTCTTCCAATGAGCTAGGAGAATAAATGACATTAATTCTGTTAGACAAAAGGAATATATTTTCTCATTATCTTTTAAAATACCTGTGGAGTAAGCTTCTGCTTGTGCGTAAAATCTTCACACTGAAGTGATCATGAGGTTATATATTTAAGCCAAACACAACAGTGTAGTTCTCACCACATTAACTAAATTTGGAGACTTCAATGTTCTAGGCAGGAGTTGCAAGCTATTGTTCATTAGATCATTTCATTAACTAGAGGTTTAGAAAGCTCTAATCTTGGAGAGATGAAGGGGATCTCTGAAAGACAAGCTTTGCTCAGAAATGAAAATTCGGTTGTTTTTCCTGCCTTTAAGGACAATAAGTTGTTTATATTTTTGGTTTTGTTTTACCTCTGAATCTTCTCGATTGACTATGTCCATCAATTTTTTAAGCAAGACACAAAATACCAGGTATAAGGTCAAGGTATGATGAGAGTGCATTTAAAGAGCTTCAGCCAAAGACCAGGACTACTGTCCATTTTGTCTCCCCCTTCCCTCCCTCTTTTCCCCCCTCCCCTCACCCCCTCACTCTCCCCACCCCTTATAAATATTGAAGTCGTAAGTGTTTCAGTTTTTTTTTCCCTGTCAACCAGTGATGTAAAAACATCATTGAAGGCCACCAGATATGTCAGGAGTGATTTACTCTTAGTGAATTAACATTGGCTGTCACCAATCACCTCCTTACTTTCAATGTGCCTTAGCGTAGATTCCAGGAGGATCTGCTCTATGACCTTGCCAGGCACAGAGGTGAGACTGACTGGTCTGTAGTTCCATGGGTCTTGCATTTTTTTCCTTTTCATTAATGGGGGTTATGTTTGCCCTCTTCCAGTCACTGGAACTTCACCAGATTGCCACAGCTTCTCAAATATGGTGAACAGTGGCTTACCAACTACATCCACCAGTTTCCTCAAAACCCATGGATGCATCTCATCAGATCCCGTGGACTTGTGCACCTTAAGATTCCTTAGCAGGTCTTGAACCTGATCATCTCCTACAGTGGGTAGTTCTTCATTCTCCGAGTCCCTGAATTTGCCTTCTGGAACTTGTAGCTAGAGCTCTTGCCAGTGAAGACTGATGCAAAAAAGTCGTTGAGTACCTCAGCCTTCTCCATATCCCGGGTGACCAGGTCTCCCGTTTCCTTCCAGACTGGGCCAATGATTTCCCCTAGTCTTCCTTTTATCACTGGCATAGCTATAGAAGTCTTTCTTGTTACCCTGGATGTCCCTGGACAAATTTTAATTCTTATAATGCATTAGCTTTCCTAATCTGATACATGGCTGCTCAGACAATGCCTCTGTATCTCTCCCAAGCTACCTGTCCTTGCTTCCACCCTCTGTAGTATACCTTTTACTGCTTCAGTTTTGCCAGGAACTTCTTGTTCATCCATGCAGTCCTCCTGGTGCTTTTGCCGAACTTTCTCTTTGTCAGGAAAGATGAATCTATCTTAAAAGATGAAAGGATGGGGAAGATTGTTCCTGACTATCATCTTTAGAAAAATGTCAAAATTAAAAAATATATATATGTATTTTCTCCAGAGATTATATCCTGTGACTGTCTATTTAAAGTCAATGTAAAAAGTAGAGCTTTGTTCTCCTGTAATTCTTTGAACAACCTAAGGAAAAAGCAATACAAAGAAAACAAACAAACAAACAAGCAAGCAAAAAACTAGATCCAGTATATCTAGGTCACTTTTAACGTTATAATTGCACTGTTTTGAATCTCAGCAGAATGTTTCCTACTTGAGAATCCTTAGCAAAAACATTCACTTTTTTTTTGTGTACAGAAAAGGCAATACTGATTAGCATAATGGCATGTTGAAGCTCTAATTGGAGAGCTCCTGAGCTACAGAATTTAGTGCTTTACTCTTCCCAACTGCTTTTCTCATACTGTATAGGATATCTGGTACATGGGCAGATTCTTATAAAGTGGGTTGAAAAATTCAGCCTCAACCACAACAGCTCAACCTTGACAGAGGGACACAAAACAGTGAAAAAACAAACAAACAAACAAAATAGTTCTTTAATTGTTTAGATTAATTTTCCAGAGTTCTGGCAGAACAGAACTGGTACAGAGACAAGACCATGCTGTCAAACCACTCATTGAATTGTACTTGACTCCTGATGCAGTTCACCAAGTAGCTACTTATCTTCCGCAGGTGTCCCTCAAAGTCCAAAGGAGCTGCTTGTCTTCTGCTGCTTTCACAGTTTCCACCTGCCTTTTCTCAGCAGTTCAGCTTTTCTATAGAGCTGAATAAAAATGTGTCCCAGAGTCCAAAGTTGTACGGTGCTGTCTCTTGAAAAGCTTTGAAAACAATTTAGAAAAAAATAAAAATAAATATAGGGAGGCTACACTACATGAAGTCCACATTTGTATCAGCTGTTGATGACTCTTCACAATTACTGCTCAATTTATTAGTATGACAACCATGTAAATCAAGCTATGTCTAATTTGTCATTTCATCACTGGCAGTTTCATGCCTTCTTGAATTGCCTGGCTATTATGTTAACACCCTTAGGACATAATTAGGATGATACAATTGTAAGCGTATTTATTTTTTCACACATCCTCCATGTCTACTTTTCAAATTTGACTCATTACTTTACTCAATAAATTCTAGATAATTTCCTACAAAGATCAACCTTGCCTATGAAGAATATGTCTGTTTACATCATGTTAAGAAGACAAATGCATGTTTGTGTATATGGGGCTACTCTGTAATGGATTCACATCCTCTTGTTCAAAAATCTGTAATTTCTTAATTGAAATTAGATTTTTGGATTACCATTTCTGCATGTATGTGTGCATGTGCATCTGCAGGGGTACATGGGAGGAAGCGTCAGAGTAAACAAACTCTAATGAATTAAAGAGGCTACACTCAAAATAATAAAAGAAAACAAAAGGCAAAAATGGACATTAATGGTTAATATTTTCTCAATCTCAAACCAGAATTACCTTGTTTAGATTAAAATACTGTGATTTAAAAGCTGAATAGCATAAATATTTTTGAATTATAAGACCAGCTTAAAAGACAAATGAATTACTTTGAAATTTTTCTTTTTGAAGGTATACCTAACACAGACTTAAAACATGAATCCAAGAAAATAATTCTTCTCTCAAGAATAATACTGATAAAAAAAGGTCAAGTCTAAAAATGCATCCAAGCCCATGGGAAAAACACCTCATCACAGCCTTCATTGGAGTGAAGATCTTTTCTTCATTTCTTGAAAAGGTTTTGTTTTCAATGCCTGCCAAGACCGAAGGGAAACGAGTTGGTTATGAACTCACAACCAATCTGAAACTTAAATTTATTACCAGAGCTATGTAACTATGTAGGCCATTTAGCTTTTATATGGGATCATTCATGATCAACTCACCAAGAATTCTTGCTTGATCCTTTTGTACCTCCGGCTTTTTTTTTATTATTTTTATTTTTTATTTTTTAACAATAATGAGTGCTACATTCATTGACCAACTATAGAAACTATAGTTTATAACTAAGGTTACAATGTGACTCTAGCCTTGGAATATGCAATGACATATGATCTTACCTTGTGCTTAATTAGCTGGAAATGAGTGGATACAGCACTTGGTGAAGCCACCTACATGATAGCCAACCAACCAACCAACTACCCAATCAAGCTGTCATACTTTAAGGTGAAGATATAAACTGAGAGGGTGGAAAATGATAATATTATGCAATTGCATAATTAGCAGGAAGACCTATCAAAACTTTACATGGAATTTTACTGTCTAGTCGGTTTTGAAACTTTATTACAGCAGGAAGATAAAGTTCATTAACCTCATGAACCCACACACATTCCTCTTAGTATGTCAGTTTTATCCTGTAATTACAAAAGACAGAGAGCCTACAGAAAAGGTGGAGAGTCTACAGGACTTTATTTTGTACAATGGAAGCCAAAACAGGGAGAAAACATACATTATCTTCTTAATGGACTAGACATTGAAGTTATATATGCAGACTTTGATAGTGTGCATTTTTACAGAACTGACTGCCAGATTCTTGGAAAAATATTTAAAAATAAAAAATAGGAAACCAAGAACATAAAAAACTTTTGAAGATGTGGTGATGATTAAACAAAAATTTCCTCTTTTGATCACATATTTATAATGTTCAGTCATTAACTAACAGAATCTGTCAGTTCTGTTTTTTTTACTATAATTTTGCACACTCACACTCCCGACTTTTGTTTTAACTCTGACAATTAACTTATTTGAACTGAACAACCTTGCTTATTTGATTTGGAAAAAAAAATGCTAGGATGGGTCTTGCTTCATGTCAAATTTTGTCTGAATAGATATCAAAAGCTGAGGTAGATAATGCTACCATACCGCTAAGTCAAGAAGGACAGGGAACTGCTTGAGAGAGTCCAGCGTGGGCCATGAGGATGATTAAGGGAATAGAGCATCTCCCTGATGAGGAAAGGATGAGGGAGCTGGGTCTCTCTAGCTTGGAGAAGAGAAGACTGAGGGGTGACCTTATTAATATTTATGAATATGTAAAGGGTGAGTGTCAGGAGGATGGAGCCAGGCTCTTCTCAGTGACATCTAATGATAGGACAAGGGGCAATGGGTGCAAGCTGGAACATAGGAGGCTCCACTTAAATATGAGATGAAACTTTTTCGTGGTGAGGGTGACAGAACACTGGAACAGGCTGCCCGGGGGGGTTGTGGAGTTTCCTTCTCTGGAGACATTCAAAACCCACCTGGATGTATTTTTGTGTGACCTGATCTAGGTGTTCCTGCTCTGGCAGGGGGATTGGACTAGATGATCTTTCAAGGTCCCTTCCAATCCCTAACATTCTCCAATTCTGTGTGATTCTGTGATTCTGTGAAGTCGTATTTTAACAACTGTTCTTCTGTCTCAAAATAGATAAATAAAAATACATTTATTTTTTCATGAAGCTAATTTGTAATAAGAGGGGAGATGAGGGAAATGCTGAGATAGTTAAAACTCTAATGTTCTTGAAGCTATTAAGTCTTAAGTCTGTCTGCTGCAATATGAGAAGAAATTGAAAGGAAGACAGGCCAGACACTAGAAGGATAATCTGCCTTATCGCTCTGGCCTGGTATAACAGCTCAGCTTCACATTGTATACAACTCACTCATTAGCTGCTGAAGCTCAGATTTGTTTAAGTCCTTAAATGTAGTTAAAATTTATTTCACTTTAGGAAAGTGCTGAACCCTTATACACTTTTGGTGTCAAACATTTTATATTCATGGCTACTGATAGACTGAACTTGTGCTCAGTAGTTAGGCAGCAAGTCCTTTTATAAAGTTGATTCTTCTTCTAGTTTGATTGATATTACTTCTGTAGGAATTTCTTTTCTTCTTACATGCTGTGGAATTTCTGCCTTTCCAGGAAAATCACCATTTTTATTTTACTTTTGTTGTTGTTTTTGCTGTCTGGTGTGTCATGGGCAAGAAAGGGTCTTATCCGCACACAATCTTCATTATTCAAAAAAACATTTCATTTAGTCACTTGGATAAAGTCCCTTATTCCCTTCCTTAAAGGCAAAATTATTAGGGATTTGAATGAAATCATGTTTCCCCAAATTCGTCTGGAAGGAAGCAACTTACAAGTTGCTGGTGATTCTCTGATGTATTTGTTTTTATGAGGTATGGGAGCAGTGAAATTTATTATCTACTCCCATCTTTCCACAGTGTAGCACTTTAACGATGTATTTGCATTTAGATTAAATATACATAGTAACTTAGATCTATGCTAAACTTATATCTACAGCTAAACTAGAATACTGACTGTTTTATTGAGGTTATTTGTGCTAAATTTAATGGAAACATCATATTCAGACCATAGAATCTACTTTAAAGCCACCTAGAAGATTATCATCTTAAATGCTTTTCCTGGTCCTAATTCAAGAAAATATCTGATTTCAGGACAGCACCTAAGGATTTCTTTTCCTGAGCACAGGACTTCAGTACAGTGGCAGCCAGGATAATCTTGACTTATAATTTCTGACAAATTAAAACAAGAAATTTGAACATTGGACAAATTAACACAAATGAGGAACATCAAGAACATCATAAGTAGGAAGCTAGAGCAACACTGAGACTTGGTTTGAATAGTCAAGAACATTTTAAAGATCAACATGAAATGATACTGAAGATTGGGCACTTTTTTTTTTTCATTCAGAGGAACTCCTAAAAGCTCTTCACTTAGCAAAATATCATGCTACCATTTTTCAAACACTTTGTCCTGTTTCATATTCTACCGATATGCCGGATTATGTCCTATGGACAAAATTAATTTTCTTCTCATAACTTCTTAAGCTGAATCCATTAGTCACACTCTTCACTCTTGCTCTGTGCCCTGCCTCCCTGCCTTCTTCGCTTTCTTCCATTTCACTTATTCAAAGCTTCAGACTTGTACTTCAGACAGAAATGGAACAGTAGTAAAGTAAGTATTTTTTTCCAATCCAGGAAATACAGAAGAGGGAAACTTCATTAGATAATTACGATTCTTTTAGAGTATCATATCTCTTCTATCAGACTAATACTCACCAAATGTATTGGATAGAATAAGAGGAGTTAAAAAAAATAAATAAAAAAAATATAAAAAAAAATTAAAAATTACTTTGAAAAGAAAGTAAGCTCGTGCCAGAAGGTAAAAATAATAGTTATTTTTATTTCTTACTTTAAACAAATCTTCACTGCCAGCCATCGTTTATTGATTTTCATCAGAAAACTGTAAAAGAAAAGTAGTCTAATAAACAGTCTACGGCTCTAAAGTAATCTGGCTCTTTAGTCCTTGTTTTGTGTAATGACACAGAATGACACAGAAAATTTGACTCATGAGGCACTTTATGGCAATAAACACAACAAAATTACTGGAGAGTCGAGGAGACTGGAGGAGACTTGAGGAGACTCGAGGAGAGGACGGGAGGGGAGGGGAGAGGAGGGGAGGGGAGGGGAGGGGAGGAGGAGGGGAGGGGAGGAGGGAGGGAGGGAGGGGAGGAGGGGAGGGGAGGGAGGAGGGGAGAGGGAGGGAGGAGGGGAGGGGAGGGGAGGGGAGGGAGGGGAGGGGAGGGAGGGGAGGGGAGGGAGGGGAGGGGAGGGGAGGGGAGGAGGGGAGGGGAGGGGAGGGAGGGAGGGGAGGGGGAGAGGAGGGGAGGGGGAGGGGAGGGGAGGGAGGGGGAGGGGAGGGGAGGGGAGGGGAGGGGAGGGGAGGGGAGGGAGGGAGGGGAGGGGAGGGGAGGGGAGGGAGGGAAAGGGAAATTTTCAATCAACAAAGGGAAAACTGAAAGGAAAGGAAAGGGAAAGGAAAGGAAAGGAAAGGAAAGGAAAGGAAAGGAAAGGAAAGAAAGGAAAGAAAGGAAAGGGAAAGGAAAGGAAAGGAAGGAAAGGAAAGGAAAGGAAAGGAAAGGAAAGGAAAGGAAAGGAAAGGAAAGGAAAGGAAAGGAAAGAAAGGAAAGGAAAGGAAAGGAAAGGGAAAGGAAAGGGAAAGGAAAGGAAAGGAAAGGAAAGGAAAGGAAAGGAAAGGAAAGGAAAGGAAAGGAAAGAAAGAAAGGAAAGGAAAGGAAAGGAAAGGAAAGGAAAGGAAAGGAAAGGGAAAGGGAAAGGAAAGGAAAGGAAAGGAAAGGAAAGGAAAGGAAAGGAAAGGAAAGGAAAGGAAAGGAAAGGAAAGGAAAGGAAAGGAAAGGAAAGGAAAGGAAAGGAAAGGAAAGGAAAGGAAAGGAAAGGAAAGGAAAGGAAAGGAAAGGAAAGGAAAGGAAAGGAAAGGAAAGGAAAGGAAAGGAAAGGGAAAGGAAAGGAAAGGAAAGGAAAGGAAAGGAAAGGAAAGGAAAGGAAAGGAAAGGAAAGGAAAGGAAAGGAAAGGAAAGGAAAGGAAAGAAAGGAAAGGAAAGGAAAGGAAAGGAAAGGAAAGGAAAGGAAAGGAAAGGAAAGGAAAGAAAGAAAGGAAAGGAAAGGAAAGGAAAGGAAAGGAAAGGAAAAAAAAAGATTCTGATTTTCTTTTTTATCTTTGATAATAACTTTTCATTCTGAAGCAACCTAATATGAACACAGAAGACAAAGATTCATAAGACGCTTCCTGGTGGTCAGCAGTGGCTAATGAGCACTTTATACTGAGCAAGTTTAAGGTGTTGGTACATAAAGAGCTCTGGGTGACTGTGCACAAAACCTTCCTGTCACTGCCTGGGAAGTTTAACTCCTAGAAACACAGTGGTCCCTGCCACACCACAGATATACTTTAAGTGAATATGTTCTTTTAATTGCAGATCTTACTAGAAAATAAGTATAAATCTTTCAGCTGAAGATATTAATGATGACCCACTGAGATCCAAGTAGAAAGAACACAATTGCTGCTTTCATACAGTTGATGTCTTTTTATTTCAAACATACTCCTTCTAAGTGAGAAACTTAAATTAATTTTTCCTAGATGAATATTCAAAGCTACATAGCTCCCAATAAACTATTTATTAATGACTGTGATTCTTTTACAAATGATATAGTCTATCTGCAGGTGTTGCTTACCCATGCTACCATGAACCTGACAAACCACACTATGATTGCTCTTCCAAATACGCGTAGTACAAAATGCCCTGAAAAGAACAATACAGCCTTGATTTAATTGTATGTTTGAGAGTACATTTTTTTCACAGTTTTTACGTTTGTCAATCTGTTGAAATTAAGCAGTGTTTCATGTTTACTGAGAAACAGCAGAATTCAAAGAAGCCTTGAGATACTGCATTTCTCTCTAACACCTGGAAGATCATTCTTATCTCACTTTCTCATGTATTTCCTTCACCCCCAGATTTTTTTTTTCAATTAGCTTTTGCAATGCAAATACACAGATGTCCTGCATCCTTGCAATAAATTATCAGCAGCTAAATTGCTATGTTATGGATTAATTGAGCTTGCCTTTACCCTGATGTTTTTCACTACAAGGGCAGTGTTGAAAGCTTAGCAAAGAGTTAGTTAGTAATAGTCATTAATGAAACTGAGTCTTTACTGAATCGTAGCAGCCTATGCTGCTTAGCATATTAAAAGTTACCTTTTAATATGTCGCAAATCAGTTGAAATACTTTCAAAACAGGTTTCTGTAGGAGCAAAGGAGACCTAGAGAAGAGAGGCTGAGATTCACAAACATCCTGCATGTTGTCTGAACATTGGTCTTCAATGTGACAGGTGTTTTTTGTTTTTGTTTTTGTTTTTTCTTTTCCCCAATTATTATACTGATAGTGAAGACAAAGCAACACACAGCACTGTTTTATTGAACTTAATTGTAACAGTGATCATTTTTAAATCATATTAGATGGAAAAAGACAAAAGACATAAAGTGTAATAGAATAATCACTTACTAGGGATTGTTTCCATAGTATTCCACTTGATGGTTACCTTAACATAAAAAAGAGAACATTTTTGTTTGTTTGTTTGTTTGTTTGTTTTTAAGAATTTTGTGAAACTGAAAATATTTTGTTTAACTATTTAGTCCATATATTGCCTGGAAGTTTGCTGAAAACATTAAGTTCATTTTTGTAATGAATTTACAATCGCACAATTTTGTATTTAATGACCTTCTTTAAATACTTGTATAAATTATTGCAGAATGATTTCAGAATATAAAATTAACTACATCTAAAAGCTATTTAAAATTATCACAAGCAAGAGAAATAATTGATCTAACAAATCATGGAGAGTTGTCCAAACAGAATGCTGTTGCTGTTTGTTGAATATATGTTTGATATTAATATTTGCATTTAAAATGTATCTTTACACGCTTGTTTAAACACTGTAAGCACTATCTGTAATTTGATGAATTCAGCATGTTCAGTAGTTTAGCCTTAAAAGCCTTTCCACCAAGCCCTTGACTTGGAAGATGGAATTTCTGTTCTCACAGGAGTGAACTGTGCCTTGATGCACATGTTTAAATATTTTACTGCTGACTGGATGCATTATTTCATTTCCTGTGGCACAGAATACACTTCGGCTTCTATAATTGCTGATGACAGTGCTTTTTAATGTCTACTGCAAACAGCTTTATAGAAATCCTTCAACAAAATATTAAAGGTTTCACAGAATCACAGAATCGTCTAGGTTGGAAGAGACCTCCAAGATCACCT
This sequence comes from Anser cygnoides, assembly GCF_040182565.1. Lineage (NCBI taxonomy): Eukaryota > Metazoa > Chordata > Aves > Anseriformes > Anatidae > Anser > Anser cygnoides. The sequence goes on along the minus strand of NC_089912.1, from coordinate 9,349,605 downwards.
AGTCCAACCTCTGACTTAACACTAACAAGTCCTCCACTAAACCATATCACTTAGCCCTACATCTAAAGGTCTTTGAAAGACCTCCAGGGATGGTGACTGAACCACTTCCCTGGGCAGCCCATTCCAATGCCTAACAACCTTTTCAGTAAAGAAGTTTTTCTTAATATCCAACCTAAACCTCCCCTGGTGCAATTTTAGCCCATTCCCCCTCATCCTGTCACCAGGCATGTGGGAGAATAGACCAATCCCCACCTCGCTACAGCCTCCTTTAAGGTACCTGTAGAAAGTGATAAGGTTGCCCCTGAGCCTCCTCTTCTCCAGGCTGAACAATCCCAGCTCCCTCAGCTGCTCCTCATAAGACTTGTTCTCCAGAACCCTCACCAGCTTCGTTGCCCTTCTCTGGACTCTCTCGAGCACCTCCATGTCCTTCTTGAAGTGAGGGGCCCAAAACTGAACACAGTACTCGAGGTGCGGCCTCACCAGAGCCAAGTACAGGGGGAACTGTTTATGAAGTTTGTGACATGGATTCTTTTTTCCTTTCTAAATCTCATTCACATTTAGTGGTAAATCTCTGTTCTCTTTGTAAGTGACATCCTAAGCACGTCATTCTGGTTTTATTAACTACATTTATCTGAGGCTTTATAATAAAAATAAAATAACAATAATAAAAAAATACCTCTCAGAAAGAGTGGAAATATGGAGGACATTAATGCAGGAGTTCAAGTTTTGGTTGGCAATTTCCTCCAAAGATATGATGCCTTTTGTTGGCATCCTGGGTTAGGGAAGCATCAATTAGTGAAGTGAGTCATACAGTGTAGTAAATTTAATACAGCCTAACATCTCTAATTTGTCTTTAACGTATTCTAATGAAACAGTGCAACTTATAGAAAATAAAATGTTTCTACACTTGCCATATGCTAACTTGTAGGGTAGGATTCAAACTTTTAGGATTGCAGCTAAGCAAAATCCAATTTTAGACACTGGCATTTTATTAAAAAAGAAATTTCAACCATAAAAAAAAAAATCTGGCAAATATTTCATAGTCAAAGATTTATGAATGGAAAATAACTATTTGTTTGCAGACATTAGGATGCAACCTTCTAAAATCTGTCATAGCTTGGTCGCTACATTTTGCCTGTGAACTGTATAGTTTCAGCACCACTTCTCATGTTGAGGAGTGGAAGGCAATAAGGATTTCTTTGACCTTGTTCTTCGGAAGGTGCAGTTAAAAAAGCACTCCCAGGAATATGTATGTGTAGTGCATGACTGATATCTTATGTCCATATTTTGAATGATTTGAATGAAGTTTCCACTTGTATGTATTTCCTTACATGCAGGCACAGTAGACCCTTTATTTGTTATAAATCCACCTGTGTGGCCAACATTAAATGCAATAATGGAAATATAACAGTCTCCCAATACCTATCCCAAGCAATCGAATACTCATTATGAGAGATGGTATGTTCTCAGTAAATTGGAATAAGAAATAAAAAAACCACAAAGTTCCATTAACCCAACCAAATGATGATAGATTAGTTAGATAGATAGTTCTAGTTAGAAAGTGTGATGTTTCACATGGGAAATCAGCATTTTTTCATATTCTGTTATATATTTGTTTGCTATAGTCAAATCGAAATGTACAAATAGTTACTGATACTAGTGGAGAAAAAGCTACTATCCACAAATATCTGAACACAAATAGGGGAGAAAGAATATTTGTCTTTGAGATGCTGTGTGTATTCTGATTTCTGTACGTGGCAGAAGACGGAAAAAGCTAAGACAAAGTAAAAGGCATGTCAAGGCAAGTCAAGGCAATATAATGGATATTATGTGCTTTCTTTATTTTAGCTTGTCATTGAGTACATTGGTATTGCTAATGCTATTGTCTAGCTTTAAGAAGATTGTACAGTCTCCATCTTTCAGCACCATTCATATCTTATCCTACATCAGTTTTCTGTGCTTTCCTCTGGAAGTGGAAGACAAATTAAGTAGCTGTGCTATATTTCTTCAAGGGTATTGTACCTCCATTTGTAAAAAGCACAATGTAATGCTAGAGCTAACATTATCATAGACTCTGAGTGTAGGAACCGGGAAACAAGGCTGACAACGCTGGCAACAGACTGGTTATTGCTATGTCACATTCTTTTTTCTTGAATAAAGTACACTTGTTTAGAGTATGGAAGTTAATAAAAACACTGAACTCTTCTTGAAATGAGGAAGCTATCTTAGCTTTCTTTACTCCTCTGCATCTTCATATTGGTCATTACTAAATGACCAATGTCCAGATGAAGGCAAGCTGGAGGAAACATTATTCATGGTGGAGAGCTCAGGCTACAGCTGAGGATGAAGGTGAGAAGGTACCCATAATGTTTCAGTGGAACTGTTTCTGTGAAAAAAATTGTTGCCAATAGAAAAACATGCAGTAGTGCAAAGGAAATCAAAGGAGCCCTCCTGCATAACCTTTCACCACTCTTTTTTTTTGCAGGAGAGTACAGTTGCATCCAAATCTGGGGAGTCTGCCTTCACACTGGCAATCTGCAGAGGAGAGTGTGGTCAGTGGCAGGTCTCACAGCATCTAAAAAGCACTTTAGAAAGCTTAGACAAATGTAGGTGCAGAGTTTCTTTAGAGAACCAGTCTAATCTCTAGGTCTGAGCATCTTTCACTACTCAACCTGTTTTCTCAGAGATGTCCAAACACTTTCCCAAGTTTGTGCATTCCTATCATTTCTCATTCCATTCTCTCTTCTGAACTTTTTTTTTTTTGTCGTGCTTAAAAAAATAAATAAAATTTAAAATGATAGTAATAACACCACCAAATAAAAACAACAACAACAACAACAACAAAAACCAGCAACAACAAAAAACACAAACAGCTTGACAGGAATGGGGTAATCACTACTTTTGTCCAGTGTGTCTCCTGGCAAATGGTAAGGAGTGTTGCTATTTTCCAAGGGTATTCTCATAGCTGTTTCAATGTGTTGTGTACAGTTAGAGACCTGGCCACTGGAGGTCTCCTATGAAATTGTTGTTAGGGGAAAGATCCAGCATAAGATGATAGTGTTGTGTGTTACCTGTAAGTTGGCTTTTGGAGATCTTCCTTTTCTTTAGGGTTATTAGGGAAAATTAGTATGTTATCCTCTTAACATCTGTAAAGTTAAACAGCATGAATACTCCATCTTCATTTCCTTAAATCCCAGTGTCTTTGCACCCACACATTCCATTTAGTTTTATACTGGGATAGTTAAGTCACATGAAAAAGAACATGTTCTCTCTTTTGTTTACATCACTGAATATATGAGATATTAGTGCATGAACAGGGTTTATAAATATTGAGATTTTATATGAAGTTAATACCTTCTAAAAATCAGTGTCATGGGAGGGTCTCAAAGCCCATATTTTGGTAAGAAAATAGGTTGGGATTTATCTTGGGCCATTTTAGTAAATGTTTGATTGGTGGAGAGTCTGGTTACTCGCTACTGAGGTTTTTGATGATGATTTTGTTTCCAGGGACTTTCATCTAGAAACGCACAAGGCAACTGGAAAGACTGAGTCCTAGCTCAGCTAGCCACAGCTCTCTTCACACTCTTTGCCTTTCCTCTCATATTTCTGTCATTTACTTCTGCTCCCTCTCTTCTCTACGGTCTCCTCACAAATAAAGGCAAAGCTGTAATTGTATTGTAGAGGACATGCAATGAAGATTTAAAGCCTGCACATTAGAAACAAGACCATTCAGTTCAGTTAGAACAGGCAAAATAATCTATAAATATATATTTTATAAAGATCATATAGGACACATACTATTATATACTGACATATAGATTTCAGTATGTGTTAAATGTGCACCAGCGTATGGAAGGACGGTAACCTTGTGCATTCTTTCTCTTGGAAATTCTTAAGGACTTAAGGGTTTTTATACAAGATGTATATTTGTGTCATTGGCACTGATGAACTTTCCTGACAGTGCTATAGGTTTTGCTTCTGGTTTAGAACTCCTGAGGATAAAAGAAGTTCAGGACGTTTTTCTTGTTCTTGTTCAAACCAAAACATTCTGTTCAATGGTTAATATAACAAAAGGAAATTCAGTGTGTTTTCCCTTGCCTATCATTTAGAAATTTTTAGAAGAGTTTTCATTTACTCTCAATTTAAATAGCGCCCTAAGACTGCCTATTATTAAATAGCATGAAGTTTGCAAAATCACATAGCTGCTGTTGGTACTACATTCCAGGTCATCAACATAACAGATGCTATAATTTCATACATGTGCTGTAATAATCACAGAATCACAGAATCACAGAATCGTCTAGGTTGGAAGAGACCTCCAAGATCACCTAGTCCAACCTCTGACTTAACACTAACAAGTCCTCCACTAAACCATATCACTTAGCCCTACATCTAAAGGTCTTTGAAAGACCTCCAGAGATGGTGACTGAACCACTTCCCTGGGCAGCCCATTCCAATGCCTAACAACCCTTTCAGTAAAGAAGTTTTTCTTAATATCCAACCTAAACCTCCCCTGGTGCAACTTTAGCCCATTCCCCCTCATCCTGTCACCAGGCATGTGGGAGAATAGACCAATCCCCACCTCACTACAGCCTCCTTTAAGGTACCTGTAGAAAGTGATAAGGTTGCCCCTGAGCCTCCTCTTCTCCAGGCTGAACAATCCCAGCTCCCTCAGCTGCTCCTCATAAGACTTGTTCTCCAGACCCCTCACCAGCTTCATTGCCCTTCTCTGGACTCTCTCGAGCACCTCCATGTCCTTCTTGAAGTGAGGGGCCCAAAACTGAACACAGTACTCGAGGTGCGGCCTCACCAGAGCCAAGTACAGGGGGACAATCACTTCCCTAGACCTGCTTGCCACACTGCTTCTTATACAAGCCAGGATGCTGTTGGCCTTCTTGGCCATCTGAGCACACTGCTGGCTCATATGCAGCTGACTATCAAGCAGTACTCCCAGATCTTTCTCTGCCAGGCAGCTTACCAACCACTCATCTCCCAGCCTGTAGCTCTGCTTGGGGTTGTTGCACCCCAGGTGCAGGACCCGGCACTTGGCCTTGTTGAACTTCATACAGTTAGCCTCAGCCCATCGGTCCAGCCTATCCAGATCCTCCTGCAGAGCCTTCCTACCCTTGAGCAGATCGACACACGCACCTAACTTGGTGTCATCTGCAAACTTACTGAGGGTGCACTCAATCCCCTCATCCAGATCATCGATAAAGATATTAAAGAGGACTGGCCCTAGTACTGAGCCCTGGGGGGTTCCACTAGTGACCGGCCTCCAACTGGATTTGACTCAATTCACCACAACTCTTTGGGCCCAGCTATCCAGCCAGTTTTAAACCCAACGAAGCGTATGCCAGTCCAAGCCAAGAGCAGCCAGTTTCCTGAGGAGAATGTTGTGGGAAACGGTGTCAAAAGCCTTACTGAAATCAAGGTAGACCACATCCACAACCTTCCCCTCATCCACCAAGTGCGTCACTTTGTCATAGAAGGAGATCAGGTTCGTCAGGCAGGACCTGCTTTTCATAAACCCATGCTGACTGGGCCTGATCACCTGCTTGCCCTGTAAGTGCTGCATGATGACACTCAAGATAATCTGCTCCATGATTTTCCCTGGCACTGAGGTCAAACTAACAGGCCTATAGTTCCCCAGGTCTACCCTCCGCCCTTCTTGTAGATGGGTGTCACGTTTGCTAGCCGCCAGTCGACTGAGACCTCCCCTGATAGCCAGGACTGCCGATAAATGATGGAAAGCGGCTTGGCCAGCTCCTCCGCCAGTTCTCTCAGTACCCTCGGGTGGATCCCATCCGGCCACATCGACTTGGGTACATCCAAGTGCTGTAGCAGGTTGGCAACCATTTCCTCGTGGATTATGAGGGCCACATCCTGCTCCCCATCCCTTTCCACCAGGTCAGGGTACTGGGTATCTAGAGAACAACTGGTTTTGCTGCTAAAGACTGAGACAAAGAAGGCATTAAGCACCTCACCCTTTTCCTCATCTCTTGTAACTAAGCTTCCCCCGGCATCCAGTAAAAGATGGAGATTCTCCTTAGTCCTCCTTTTTGTGTTGATGTATTTATAAAAACATTTTTTGTTATCTTTAACAGCAGTAGCCAGACTGAGCTCCAGATGAGCTTTGGCCTTTCTAATTTTGTCCCTGCACAGCCTCGCAACATCCTTATAGTCCTCCTGAGTGGCCCGCCCTCTCTTCCAAAGATTATAAACCCTCTTTTTTCTCCTAAGCTCAAGCCACAACTCTCTGTGCAGCCAGGCCAGTCTTCTTCCATGCCAGCTCGTCTTTGGGCACGTGGGGACAGACCGCTCCTGAGCCATTAAGATTTCCTTCTTGAAGAGTGCCCAGCCTTCCTGGACTCCTCTGCCCCTCAGAACCACCTCCCAAGAGACTCTGCCAACCAGTGTTCTGAACAGCTCAAAGTCGGCCCTCCGGAAGTCCAAAACAGCGGTTTTACTGATCCCCTTCCTGACTTCACCAAGAATAGAGAACTCTACCATTTCGTGGTCACTCTGCCCAAGACAGATCCCGACCACCACATCTACCACCAGTCCATCACTGTTTGTGAACAGAAGGTCTAGTGGACACCTCCCCTGGTAGGCTCACTAACCAGCTGTGTCAGGAAGCTATCTTCCACACTCTCCAGAAACCTCCTAGACTGCTTTCTCTGGGCTGTGTTGTGCTTCCAGGATATGTCTGGGAAGTTGAAGTCCCCCATGAGAACAAGCGCTGATGATTTCGCAGCTTCTGCCAGCTGCCTGTAGAACTCCTCATCCGTCTCCTCATCCTGGTTCAGCGGTCTATAACAGACCCCCACCAGGATGCTTGCCTTGTTGACCTTCCCACTGATCCTAACCCATAGGGACTCAACCTTATCATTCCCAGTCTCAGTCTCAAGTTCCACAACATCAAAACACTCTCTAATATAGAGAGCCACACCACCACCCCTTCTGTGCTGCCTGTACCTTCTGAAGAGCCTATAACCAGACATTGTAGCACTCCAGTCATGAGAGTGGTCCCACCACGCTTCCGTGATGGCAACCAAGTCATAGCCTGCCTGCTGCACGATGGCTTCCAGCTCCTCTTGTTTGTTACCCATGCTGCGTGCATTAGTGTAGATGCACTTCAGCTGGGCCATTGCCTTCTCCCCCGGCCTTGCCATTGTTCCCCCTGGCACAGCTCCAGCAAGCCTTCTTTCAGCCCCATCCCCCTTCTTACCTAGTTTAAAGCCCCCTCAATGAGCCCTGCCAGCTCCTGGGCTAGGATCCGTTTTCCCCTTAGAGATAGGGACCCATCTGCAGCCATCAGGCCGGGTGCCGAGTAAAGCGCCCCATGATCAAAAAAAAATAAAATGTCTGTGTTGGCACCAGCCTCTGAGCCATGTGTTTATCAGGTGGGTTTTCTCTGTCCTCTGTGTACCCCTCCCTGCCACTGTAGGGATAGACGAAAACACCACCTGTACTCCCGCTCCATCCACTAACCGTCCCAGTCCCCTAAAGTCCCGTTCAATAGCCTTCAGGCTTCTCTCTTCAATATTATCACTGCCAGCCTGGACTATCAAAAGAAGATAGTAGTCAGAGGGGCGAACCAGGTTGGGAAGCTTTCTGGCAACATTCCTGACCCTGGCCCCAGGGAGGCAGCAGACTTCCCTACGGGTAGGGTCAGGTCAACAAATAGGGCCCTCTGTTCCCTTGAGAAGGGAGTTGCCTGCAACGATTACTTTCCTATCTTTCTTGGTGGAGGCAGTCTTGAGGTGTGGAGCTGACTTCCTCACCCTAGGCATCCTCCTGGGTAGACTTTCCACCTCATCCTCACCCACTGGTCTCTCAAGCTCCAGGGCCTCAAATCTGTTGTGTAAGGGCACCGGGGAAGGTGGGGCCGGTGGGGGGGGGGGGCGACGGGGACCAGGCGGACCAGGTCCTCCACCTGCTCGCACCTCACACACACAGTATCTCTGACTCCCTCAGATGGCAGCAACAGGCTCAGACACTCCCTGCATCCAGAGACCTGAACTGCCGCATTTTTGAGCGGGCAGTCAGTCTGGGTGATTACAGACTTTCTAGAGAGAGCTCTCTACCTAGTGTAGACCATTGTGGCCTAGCTAGTGGTAGAAAGCCATTAGATGAGTTGTTCTTATGGGCGGGGCGGAACGCTCTGCCCTGCCTGACCGCACCCTGCCCCTGTGAAGTGCTGCACAAACTGCCGCGCCCCACCCTTCTGATGCGCCATGCCCTGTTTGCCCATCCTGGTTGCTTGCGCTCCCTATGGGCTGCTTTTGAACGTCAGGGTAGAGGGGCATTGCTGGCTCTGCCTACACCTCATCAGTCTACCTCGCGAGGGCTGCTGGGTGCTGGCAGCTCCCTCGGCTGCCTCGAGTGGTCTTGATGCCAGAAAAAAAGCCCTGCCGGCCTCGATACCCCGCTCCGCTGCAGAACACGTCTGCCCCGGAGCCTATCGCCTCGGCGAGTCAAATAGGGACTGAGGGAGAGAATAAATTGAGATGATCTAGTTACGCATTTTTATATCACTTTTTTTTTTTTTGGGGGGGGGGGAATGTTGGTGTGTTTTTTCCCCTAAACGAGCAATGACTTGATTCACTTTTCTCTGCACTATCGTAGGTCTCTTAGGCAATATAGTATTAAGCTGAAGTTTGATGGTGGTTGAACAGTGAAACTGAAGTGTCGTTTTGGTGACACACAAGAGAAAGCAACTTAGAAAAAAAATATTTTCATAGCAGAGGGCTGAAATTTACACTGAAATCTTTTTATTAAATCTCCATTGGGAGGAAACAGTCGCCAAGCAGCATTTACCAAAGCAGGTAAGTGAGAAAACAAATTGCAGAACTGTTGGAAGAGTGAAAGAAATGAAAGCAGTATTTAAAAGTGAAGAAATCCAGATCATCGTCAGCCAAGCAAATTTAAAGTATTTAGATGTTTAGCAAGAGATGTTTTTTGGAAGAAAAGCCCAAACTTTCCTGATCCCACCTACCCAACTTTTAAGTTACTCACCTGTATTATCTCCCTATCCTTTTTCATCATGTCTTTTCTATATTGCTTTGTAATAGTGTAAATTCACCCACGTATGCAGAAAAGCCCGGCTCAGTCACACAATCTCTGTGGTGAAGGAAAGCACAGCCTGCAGGTGTGCTGCCCCAAATCTGCTTGGGATATATTTTTATGACAGTAACTGACAACGATTACTACAAGGAATGCCTCAGAGCTTATCACAGCAGGTTGGGCTGTAGAAAGGTCTGGAGCTAGCACTAGTTCCTACACAGCTACATTGCTGAAGAAGGGGCAGGCAAGGCAGACTCATTTATTCGCAGACTGTAAGAGGCAAAGATGCCATATGCAAAGACAAGAAAGAAAAATTTAGTCTGATTGTTCTGCTCACAAAATTGCTAAGTCACCTAAAGCAAAATCTGTTCCAAAGAAGTATAAACCCTTGCTGCAGAGATTATTTTCACTGTTTATAAGAAAAACAAATAAACAAAATAGATTATCAGGACAGGAGCAGGTGGTTGTTGTTAATTATTGATGTGAAGTAAATAAGAGGGACAACACACCAGGATGAGCTTTAAAAAGCGGCAATTTCTTGGCTACTGATCATGAAAATCAGTTAATGGTATGTAATGGCACAACAACAAAAATCCAAAGAACTGGAAAGCAGTGAGAGAATAATCTAAACTGAAAACAACAACAAAACAAGGATGTTTGGGGGACGGCTGTGAACTGCAGGAGTGGTTTCATATTGCATGTGGCAATCGGTGTGTACTGTAAGCTTCTTTCGCAGCAGAATCAGTGGTGCCACTGCTTTATCCTTTGCACTACCAAAAAATTGATTGGGTCATAATTTTCATTGCCATGGTAGGATAGAAATGAATGAGATGCTTAACAAAACTAAGAATGAATGAATACATAAATAAAAAAATAAATCATGCAATCCCATTTTATTCATGCTTCTTTTAAGCTTTTGCATGGCAGTGAAAGAACAAAGGCATCTCCTGACCTTACTAGAAACAAAGTATTAAAAGCACTTTAAAAAATATGTATGTAGAAAAATAAATATAAAACACAGTAAATCTTATGCTAAAATAGACCTTTGAACAGAACAAAAGGGAGAATGCTATGCCCAGTCAGGGTTAGTCAACATTTCCTTAGGTGCTGGATATTCATAGATAACCTCTTGACCATGCTATGAGACTGAAGTGTAATATTAACTCAGAGAGTGTGACCAGTCACAACATATGCACAAGGAAACCAGATTTGTTATAGATTATTCACAGGGAGAGTCCAAAGAAGTTGATGGACTTAGTTATTATGTGCTTTTATTTTATTTTATTTTATTTTATTTTATTTTATTATTTTATTTATATATATATATATTTTTTTTTCAGGTGTTGGGATGAATTAGTGACAGAACAGCAAAAGAAACTTGTAATTCCTTTATGAATCCCAGGAACCATATTGCCCCTCAGGCTTTTCATTTTCTTTTCTGGTGAGTGCAGCTAGCTCAAACACTGAAATTTACAGAGCAAAGCAAGTGTATAAGGCTAACATGAAAGAGATTTTTCCCCTGAGGTTGATTCTAAACTCTTGTCTACCATGATATGTTAAATCATCAGTATTAGTCAGTCTTACTCCCTTGTGTCTTACACAATTACTGAAAGATTTGAGCTCTGAGAAAAAAAAAAAAACAAAACCAAAAACAACCACCACCAACAAAAACATCTTCTACACAAACATCAAACCTGCCCAAAAGAATATATCCAAGTATTTTTGAGATTACTTTTGTCAATACTAACATTAATGATACTTTATTGAATGGTGTCATGGGGCCAGAGGATATGTGCAGAGCACTGCAGGGAATTACAGCCTGATGACCAGACCTTTCAAGGTGATACACAATTTCTATTTGAATTTCATCAAAAGATGAATTCAATATAGCACAACTACAAAATCGTACCCATAACAAGACTAAGATCTAACCCCCTCTCCCCCACCCTCCCCTGACCCAGCAAAATCTTGGAGCTATAAATAATGAGACCACAGTTTGTAGCATTGCACTGTTGTCATCCAATATTAATAACACTGGGGATTTCATAGCTCTCACTTCTCATATTAGATCCCTTCTCTAGCACTGTGGGACACAATTTCTGCCATACTAATCAAGTGTCTGAAGAGCTTTGTATGATTAATATGCCATTGGCATTTTAAGTTTTCCTTGACAGGGATGGGGAGCTGTTCATAAAATTAAATATTTACTTATTTTACTGTTATAATGACATGAATGTTATGATGTTATGCATGAACTGGAGGTGTGCTTCAAATAGGATGTAGTGCTGCTGGGCCAAAAAATTTGTGGTAGTTACACCAAGTGTCCCTACTACACATGGCTATGACAAAAAAAAAAAAAAAAACCCTGCTGTTGTGCAGAGTTTATCATGCCATTCTGAGAGATATGAAGATAAGGGAGAAGGATGCAGGAACAGGACAGCCTGGGTGGAGGAGTCAAAAGTACTGACAATTCCAGTATCTCAAAAAGCTTGATTTATCATTTATAAGATATCACTTTATTTTGACTGTAGTTTTACTATTGGTACTCGGTGTATTTTTCAAGGTAACTGCATCACCTGTTGGATGAAAATGATAACAAGGAGTGAAAAAAATGAGCTTCTTTTTGTTCATTTCTTTCTTTTCATCAGTTTCAAAAAATACTTCCCCCCCCCCCCACCATATTCATTGCATATGTGGCTTTTTTCAATACAGAGACAGTTAGTCTTGGTCTTATGCTTCAGTATACTTTATTGTCCATTGTCTTTCACTAATCATTAATCTCTACTTCACTAAAGCTAATTGCTTCAAAGAACATTTAGTCTTTACTTGAAAGCTGTTATTTCAAAGTTCGGTATGATCAGCAAATATCAATCTGTTTCATGTTTTTTACTTTGAGAGAATCTTTCAAAAGTAGGAAATTCATTAGGGCTAAAACAAACAAACAAAAGGATATATTTATAATGCTGCAATGCAGATTTTCTTTTAGAAATGTTGTGAGTACAATCCTTGAGTATATTAAGTATTTCCTAATGAAGAAAGTGTCGCAACTGAAGTCTTTCACACTCTGCCTTCTAAAAACACATCCTCTGCCATCTATCCACAGCACTACAATTCTTTCAGGCTATGTCTTCAGAACTCAGGCTAACTACTGTGATATATTTCATAGCCATGAGAAATGCAGAAGTGTCCTCCTCATGCGTAATAAGGTTGTTAGTGTAAATTTTTCTTTGCCAATTGCTTCGTTTCACTCTTTTTCTGTCTCTTTCCACTGATTCTATCTTCATTATCTCATTAAAAATCTAAATGTTGGAGCTTTCAGATGCCTTGCATGGAATGCCCCTACCTTGTCTGTTGGTTGGTACTTGGTGAGCTGATGGTGTTACCTGGTCAGTCTGTGACTGTGGCCTCCTTTGCCTTCAGAGAATTCCTTCCATGCCTCCAGTCACAATATTATTGATTAAGGCACAAGAGAAAAAAAGCTTTCTTCCATTACTTTCTTCCAAGCCCCCATAAAATTATATGTTTGTGAAGTCTGAAAAACATATAAAGCTTTTGGAAACTGGGTTTCTGGAATTTTAAAGCCATATTTTCAGAAGCCAGATCACTTAATCTGCCACCCCTATACATCAGCTAATCAACTGGTTTTCATCCTCATATTAACCCATGTTGTCCTTTCAGTGGTTATGTCAATTTTATTTATTCATTTATTTATTTGTTTGTTTGTTTGTTTGTTTTTCTCACAACATCTACTGCACTGGAGCCTTTTACAAGACACAAATGATGGTAATGTGTCACATGTATAAGTAGTTTTTTTAGATGCTTGTAAGAAGTATTTTCCTGGGTAAATCAACAAGTAGACCCATAATCTGTTTAATCCAGATATCAAACAGACAGTTTTTTACTGTATTGGGAACAAGACTGGAAACTGGGGAGAAGCTTTTAGTTTCAGTTTTAATTTCTCTCTCTATATTTTTTTCATATTATCACAGAGAAACACTTGGGTTCGTAATGAAAGAAAATAAATATGAGGGTGAAAGATAACATTGTGTTAAATTTTGTCAAAGCTGCATACTCAAGTTACAGTGGAGGATACTAAGAAGTATGATTTTAAGCAGAATTACCAATTTTATATTAGAATCACATTGAAATATAAATGTGCCCTGGTATTTCAGAATTGTTCACCCTGTGTGGAAATTTGCAGTTCTGAAACTCATCCTATTTCACTATGACTAAGAAATTTTTTTTATTTAGGTTGCTTAGTTATCTTACAGAGAAAAAAAATACTCATGGTAGCTACAGCTGCTTTTAAAGCCAGCTCAAGCATATCCTTCCTGCTGGTACCCTAGAAATACTGTACTTCATCTTGCTGTGTGTTGTCTGATATCACTTTTGCCTTTTCAACCTTAGAGAATGACCCAATTCTGTTATTTTAGATTAAATCCCACAGATATTACGGGCCTTACTCTGGGATAGTCTCAAGGCTTTATTTCACACATTAGGTGGCTGGAATAACAAAAATCAGTCTGACCCTATTGCAAGGCCCTGAAAGCAGTCGTTTGGAAAATCCTTTTGAGCAAAATGGGACATTTGCAGAAAATGGCATAAAAGGTGGACAGAATTTTGAACACAAACTAAAGAGGCTAACAAACCTGGAGAACAGAGAGAAAAAAAGAAAGATGACTAGGGTTTTCCCAATTTTATGTAAGCTATTCATTTAGCATTTTAAGCACCTATTCAATTAAATTTTACTAACACTATATGATTTCTGGAAAAGCTTGAGTTCAAATGCTTTATAAATAGGAATAGTTTTCAGCTGTAGCTACAGTTAAATGAACATTACTAAATGTTCTGGTGAATCACATTATTAAATGTTGGTGAAAGTGGCTTTAACGTGAAACTGACATTCTGGGTGTGGGAGTTCCTGTAACAAGGGAAGAAAGAAAGGAAGGAATCAGTAGTAATAATACGATGAAATGAGAAGGGAAACTGACCTATTTGCCCAGCTACTTTTTGTGGTTGGCACAAACGTAAATCTTGTAACTTCTCTGAATTTGACCCAGAATATCTCTGCCCACAGTAGACCACTGTTCAAATCTTTGCCTTGTGTGGTTTATGGACCACTCAGTCGAGGTATGCTGTTATGGAGGAGTCAGGAACCTGGCCTGACTTATATCCCACATGAGGAAAGGAAGGGTAGAGATCTGCACGTGGGTTGGTGCGGGGAGAAAGAAAGTTTGTGCTGCGTATGCCTTGCTAGTCACTGTGGTATACGAACAGCATTCCACTGTTTCCCTGCTCACTCTCAACTATTGATCTGCACTAAAAAGTGGAATGCACGTTAGGGACACACATGTAATAAAAACTTCACAAAATGCACATGGGGAGGGTGTGTGAGATGTTTGTTCACCCTCCTGTTTGCTAACACCTGTGAGCACATTGCCTTTCTCAACACGCATGGTGGGACACCTTGCACTTCTCTGAATCCACAACACTTGCACAAGAGCACTGCTTGCGTACGGTGCTTGAGCGTCGAGAAGGTGGGCAGGTGAGAACACACAGTGGGATAGGGGAAACTGGATCCCTACTTCAGCTCTCTGAGGCACGATGGATTATCCAGCTTTTCTGCTATCAAAATATATCACATTTTACAAAATTCTATTAGTATAATGGGGGTTCACTCATTGTGCCCCTTGACAGGGTATTTGCAACAACCTTTTTCTGAATGCCAAATTCATTTTGACTCATGTCATGTCTATTTAATTTTAACCTTGTCTCCCCTGAGGGAAGCTCCATCTCTATGGGAATAACTGAGAAGACAGAGCTGTAAAAGCAATGAAGCGCCCATCAGGAACCCAGACTTAAAGTATCTGAGGGGTTTCCCAGCCGTATTGCAAGCAAATACACAAGTAAATAAAACCAGCATTCATTTAAATACGCTAGTGTTAGAGAGAGAATTGATTATTTTGCACAGTGGTGAACTCGCACAAGGTGAGCAGCTGCTCAGAGCAGCAGACGTGTGCGCGCTATCCCTGGCTCTTGCACTCCTTCGTTTCTCACATGAGCTGTGGTCCTTCATCCTGGAGGATATCAGTTCAGGTTTACAGGTCTGGATGAGAAGCTCTGACCAACTTCTGCTACTGCTATAGCCTCACAACCAGTGGTATCTTTGGCCTCATAAACTAAGTAATGTGTTTCCTCACCCATAGGCTGAAATGTCTCATAATTATTAATCAGGAAATCTTTTCACAGCTACTTGCGCTGACAATTATTTTTCTTACAGAACTGTTGGGGAATAGTTGATATGAATCATGTGACTTTCTATTGGCACTTATGTGCTTTTGCAGTTATAATACCCCCAGTCTGCAAAACATGAAGGGTTGAAAACAGCTGCCACCTCTGTGATTGTTCCTCTGTTATACACATACAGTACGTTATGGGGACTGGAAATTAAAACAGCATCTCTAGCTGATGGTTTGTTCTGTTTCCTATGCAATGATATGGGAAGAGTGCTAAAAGAGCAATAATTCCCTTTACATGTTACCGTTGGCAGGCCCTGACCACTATTTAAAGGAAAATAATAATAATAAATAAATAAATAAAATAGCTGTAATTTAACCAGACATTTCCCATCTGGCTTTTCTGAAGTCCTCTAACACTGCAGATGTAAAATAGATGTTGAAATGCCCAGAAATGGCAGCATATGAGAAGAGGAGAATGCTGATGCTCCAAATGCTGCCTAAGAACCTAACTACGTGAAATAAAAGCAATTAAGACACGCATGTAAATAAATAAATAAATAAATGCTGGTTACAATGAAACAAAAAAAAAATCAATTTATTTCGATTCTATTTACCATGTTCCTTTATGTACCTCTTCATATTTTGCTTTTCAGTATTTGGAGAGAAAAATATTTTTAAAAACAAAGATAAATATTTAATATTTTGTTCAAGATTTCAAGGTTTTTGTTCAAAATTTATTTTGGAACATGAAGTGGAAATGGATATTTCTTTCCCATCTCTGTATTTAGTATATTTAAATACAAATATTTTATATCTTACATTCATATGGAAGTCAACTAGAAATAATTTAAATGTTAAAGAGCTGTAAAATAACACTTTTTGCAACTGAAATAAATGAAAACAGGATTGCCAATGGTATGTTTAGATATTATTTGTCACAATCGCGTTCATCTGGATTCACAATAAACAGATATCCTCTTTGAAAACTAAACCATTTAAAAATCCACCTTCTGATGGAAGTGTTTAAGTGAATCAGACTTGACTTTTCGATACTCTTTAGTTAACTCTGTTTTCTTTAACAAGTGATCTTAAATTATGAACACTTCACAGAAAGAGCCAATGTCTTCAGTGCTGTGCAAACATCTACTCTGGAGAAGGTGGCAGCCTAAATAAGAAAAATCAGGGATGTCCTTTACTGGGAGTTAAGTGGATTTCCCAAAGAGGCACAATGTTTCTGATCAGAGGATGATGTGTAATTGTGCAGCTGTCACACCTGGGCTGCTGCAGGATCCTGCCCTGATGATGGTCCTTCTGGGGCTAATACTGTTCATGTCCACCTGGGGGACAAAGCCAAAGCGCCTTGATTTTTATGAGTTTTAGGTTGAATCTTGGCTGCGAAGAGCTGTCTGGCTGTCTGGGGACCACCACAAATATCACCACAAATATCAGCAAATGAGCAGCATCCCTCCCCTTTAAGAAATGAAAGTTCAGGGAGTCACATGTTGCTTCAGGCTGATGGAAAGAAAGTATTAGACTGCTGAAGAACATCAGACCTTGGACATCAGATGAAAACAGACCTTGATGAGTATGTTTCTTCCAGACATATTTGGAAAAGCAAGGTTCTTTCAAGGCTGTCAAATCCTTTACTTATCACACTTTTCTTCAATATTTAATGATATTGAAATTGCTTAGATCCCTGGGATCTACCTCTTGTCAGGCTGAGGATGCAATTTTGTCAGTTCTTTGTTCACTGCCTTTCAAACACCAGTGGCAGCGTCCTTTACCTAGATCCTTTTTCACCTCAGCCTGTTTTTCCCCACAGCTGCACCATACTGCATCCGCCAGCTGTAAAATGGTCATGTTTCACTACAGAGTAACAAACTGCATGACAAACTGCTTAACAGATCTGCTTATGTCACAAAGCAATTTTTCCTAAAAGAAAATGTCCTTTTCTTCAGGGAAAGCATTGCTGGGCATATGACAAGCCTTGATAATCAAAGCAGTTAGCTGATGGGGTATGCAGGAAGTTGAACTGTGTACATGGGATTTCATTTCCTTTCTTGTGTTTTCTGTATGATATGTTATCTTTTACTGACTATTTTAATGTTTGCCTCCATATATTCATAGTTAACTATTTTCTTTGCTACTTTAGTAACCAAACCTAGTTGGCATTTATCTTCAGGTAGTTATTTTTTAAGATTGTGCTAATTAAGAATATTTTAATAGAAACCATTTCTATCTGCACCCCACACAAACCTTTCCACCCAAGAAAAAGGACAAAAACATCTGGTAACATCACAACAGAACGACCATACACTCAGTGAGGGGTATGTATGTGTTAGTAGTGGTAACATCTTTGTTTGATTTTTCTCAAAATCCTCCAGAACATTCCTAAATTCTGGTGGCAGTGCCCTCAACAGGATGGCTTATGTCTCAAGGTAAAGGGAAAGGAGAACAGGTAAGTTGTGAGTCAGTCATCCTCTCACAGAGGACTTCAGGAGTTGCCCCTTTTGTCTAAATTTTACCCTGTAGTATCCTTTCCACACAGAAACATATGATTAGAACACAGGATTCAAACACATCAGGAAAAGGTTTTGATATATCCTTTCCCAATTCCTTGCTCTTTTTTTCCTTATTAAAATGGATATTAAAAATGATCTTTAGTGTTTCTCAGTTGAATTTGCTTAGAAGTTTTGTTGTTCAAACCTTCCTGTTGCTGATCAGAAGACCTACAAAGAGTGCTGCTTTGTAATAATTGACCTACATGCGCCACTCCATGCAGTAGGTAAATAATAGAGATCACCAGGATCACCTCACGACTAATGGATAAGCCCATGTTTAAAGTATTTCATATTTTGGACTGCATTATATATGTATCTAGGTATTATATAGCCTGGGTCAGTTCAGCTTTCTTTACAGTATTTCAAATCTTCATACTTACATATTTACAAAGTAATTCACAGGCATTTTTTAAACTATGAGACACAAGAAGAGAAATTATTTTTTTTTTTCTTCCCTACAACATTACAAACTGTGATTAAAAGCCCAGATTATCATTTCATAGAATCATAGAAGTAAAAATTACATCAGGAGAATGACCCAGACAAAGACTGACCTAGCCAGGAAAGAGACTGCTCCTCAGCCAGGACAGTTCATAGAATCATAGAATCATAGAATATCCCGAGTTGGAAGGGACCCATAAGGATCATCAAATCCAACTCCTGGCACCGCACAGGTCTGCCCAAACGTTTAGACCATGTGACTAAGTGCACAGTCCAATCTCTTCTTAAATTCAGACAGGCTTGGTGCAGTGACTACTTCACTGGGGAGCCTGTTCCAGTGTGCGACCACCCTCTCAGTGAAGAACCTCTTCCTGATGTCCAGCCTAAACTTCCCCTGCCTCAGCTTCACACCGTTCCCACGGGTCCTGTCACTGGTGATAACAGAGAATAGGTCATCTGCCTCTCCACTCCCTCTCGCGAGGAAATTGTAGGCTGCGATGAGGTCCCCCCTCAGCCTCCTCTTCTCCAGGCTGAACAGGCCCAGTGACCTCAGCCGTTCCTCATACGTCTTCCCCTCTAGGCCCTTCGCCATCTTCGTCGCCCTCCTCTGGACACTCTCCAACAGTTTAATGTCCTTTTTGTACTGTGGTGCCCAGAACTGCACACAGTACTCGAGGTGAGGCCACACCAGCGCAGAGCAGAGTGGGACAATCACTTCCCTCGACCGACTAGCAATGCCATGCTTGATGCACCCCAGGATACGGTTGGCCCTCCTGGCTGCCAGGGCACACTGCTGGCTCATATTCAACTTGCTGTCAACCACAACCCCCAGATCCCTCTCTGCAGGGCTGCTCTCCAGCGTCTCATCGCCCAGTCTGTACTTACAGCCAGGGTTGCCCCGTCCCAGGTGCAGGACCCGGCACTTGCTTTTGTTAAACTTCATGTGGTTGGTGATCGCCCAGCTCTCCAATCTGTCCAGATCTCTCTGCAAGGCCTTTCCACCCTCATCCGAGTCCACAACTCCTCCAAGTTTAGTGTCGTCGGCAAATTTGCTCAAAACACCTTCTAGTCCTAGGTTTCCCTTGATCGACTAGATGGGTGATCTTATCATAAAAGGAAATCAAATTTGTTAGGCAGGACCTACCCCTCATGAACCCATGTTGGCTGGGACCAATGACTGCATTGTCCCCCAGGTGCGCTTCAATAACTTCAAGGATCATCCTCTCCATAATTTTACCAGGCACTGACGTGAGACTGACAGGCCTGTAATTGCTAGGGTCTTCTTTCTTACCCTTCTTGAAAATTGTCACAACATTTGCCAGCTTCCAGTCCAATGGGGCCTCACCAGATTCCCAAGATCGTTGAAAAATAATTGAGAGAGGTCCTGTGATGACGTCTGCCAGCTCTTTAAGCACCCTGGGATGAATCCCATCCAGACTCATGGACTTGTATGGATCCAGGTGGAGCAGCAAATCCTGCACACGTTCAGGGTCGGTTGGGAGTTTGTCATTCCCACCGTCATGGTCCTCCAGCTCAGGGCACCCTGGGTCCCGAAGCCCATCATCAGCATTGAAGACAGAGGCGAAGAAGGCATTAAATGTCTCTGCTTTGCCTATGTCATTGTCTGTGAGGAGACCCTCCCCATCTAGTAGCAGACCTATGTTTTCTTTGGTTCTCCTTTTTCTGTTCACATATCTAAAAAAAACTTTTTTATTGTCTCCCACAGACATGGCCAGCTTCAACTCTAGTTGGGCTTTGGCCAACTAGATATGGTGCTAGGTGCTTTGTGCTGCTTTTTCTTCTTGTGACTCTGTTTATTTAATTTTTTTTAATTACCTAATATCCAATATCCATGTTGGCTCTCTGCAAACAAACTATTACTGCATTACACTGTATCAATGCTCCAAAGAGACAACTGTCCCAGGCATGATGGTTCATACCAGGGAATTGCTGAACTCCAGTGGTTCACACAGAGGAGCTGGTCTGATTCAGCAGCCCTTTCTCTTTATCAAAAATTTAGATGAAGAAGTCTGAAGGTCTGAAGTACCAGCACTAAAGTACTATAGGTCATGGATTCAAAGTATTCGGTTTCATGTATTTTTTAGGCTTACACATCAAGAAGAACCTTGGTAGAAAAGATTCCTGCAATAAAACTAGAAAAGTCACAGTTCTCTATTTGTTTTATGGACAGCATTCTGCAACAAAGTTTATCTTATTTTCTAGTATAAAAATATCTCATATCTACATAATAGATTATGTCGAGATTGAAAAGCTCTACATGAGCCAAGAGTGAGCACTTGCAGCCCAGAAAGCCAGTTGGATCCTGGGCTGTATTAAAAGAGGTGTGACCAGCAGGTCGAGGGAGGTGATTGTCCCCCTCTGCTCTGCTGTCATGAAGTCCCAGCTAGAGTGCTGCATCCGGGTCACCCAGCACAAGAAAGATGTGGGTCTGTTAGAGTGAGTCCAGAGGAGGGCTACAAAGGTTATCAGAGGGATGGAACACCTATCCTAAGAAGAAAGGCTGAGAGAGCTGGGGATCGTCAGCCTAAAGAAGTAAAGTCTCTAGGGAGACCTCCTTTCAGCTTTTCAGTACTTAAAGGGGTCTTATAAAAAGGATAGAGAATGACTCTTTACTCTGGTAGATAATTATAGGACAAGGGGGGATTTTTTTAAACTAAAAGAGGGAAGATTTAGTTTAGAAGTTAGGAGGAAATTCTTCACTGTAAGGGTAGTGAGGCACTGGAACAGGTTTCCCAGAGAGACTGTGGATGCTCCATCCCTGGAGGTGCTTAAGGCCAGGTTGGATGGGGCTTTGGACAACCTGATCTAGTGGGTGGCATCCCTGCCTATGTCAGCAGGGTTGAAACTAGATGATCTTTAAGGTCCTTTCCAACCCAGGCCATTCTGTGAATCTATAAATGACTGAATTATTGGAAAAAAATAATAAAAATAATAATAATAAAAAAGTAAAGGGAGATCTCAAATCTATGTAAATGACTGAATTATTGGAAAAAAAAGAGAAACTTTTTAGAGGGAGATACATAGCTTCTGGTCGGTTAATTGAAAAACATTTGTTCCTTACAATAATTAGAATATGATGTATTTTTCAACATCATTCATATTTATTTTACATTAGCTCATGAAATATGAGTCAATTAAAATGCAAGGGATGTTTGATTTAATATGGTATACTGGATCCAAATCTGCCTGCTTAATGAAAGAGTTCTCTGCATCAGAAAGAATAATAAATTTTATGGAGGCCTTTCTTGTCTCTGCTGCTTTCATCACAAAGCTGTGATGCGGTAAGGGCACAGAAAAAGTGTTTTAGAAGAAGCTTCCCTTACTCTGAATAGCTTACATCTGAACTGAGGATGGACAGAGGAAAGGACAAGAGTGAAAGGAAAACAGAGACAAAGACTCCAACACAACTCCAAGTCAGAGATGAAATGCAGCTCACGTACAGTCTAGTACCTTAATCCACCAAGTGTGAAACACCTGAGCTTGCCTCAGGATTGTTGGGAAGCTAACAGTTAAGGTGACCTCATGGAATAATGGATGAAAAATCTGGTAAGGGCTGTTTAGTACAGATTCCACATGCTGCTGTCAGTCCTTGAATAATTTTTTGTAATCTGGATCATTATTTTGGAGAAAAATAACAATTTCTTAGCTGTAGACAAAAATAAGATCTCCCATTTGGTCTTTGTTTCTCCAGGCTGAATAAACGCAGCTCTGTCCATCCCTCCCTGGGCATCATGTCTTCCAACTGCACGATCCACTTGGTGGCCTCTGTTGGACTTGCTTTTGTGTCCTGAGGAGCCCCAAAACAGATACAGAATACCAAAGACAGGCTCAAAAACAGTAGACAGGGGGAAGGCATCCTGTCCTGATGACACAGCTTCTGATAACATGTCCCTAGCCCTGCTGTAATGCTCCACTACACAAGTGCATGCTGCTGGCTTGGACGAGGTGGCTAGCAATAATTGCTGTCAAAAAGGAGAGTCGGCACAGTGGACAAAGAGCAAAGCATGAGTGTGCTCTTGCTGACCCTGTTTCATGAGAAGCCAAGATAGTCAGGAAATATAATTTCAGGGGGAGGAAAAAAATATCAAATTATGGTAAATGTTGTGGTTTAACCCAGTCGGCAGCTAAACACCACACAGCCGTTTACTCACCCGCCCCCCTCCCTCTCTGGGATGGGGGAGAGAAACAGGAAAGTGAAGCCTGTGAGTTGAGATAAAGACAGTTTATTAAGACAGGAATATAATAATAACAATAATAATAATAGTGATAATATAATAATAACAATAATAATAATAGTGATAATGATAATAGTATTAATAATAATAATGTGTAAAAAACAAGTGATGCACAATGCAATTGCTCACCACCCGCTGACCGATGCCCAGCCTATCCCCAAGCAGCCGGTCCCCCACCCCAGCCAGCCACCCCTATATATTGTTTAGCATGACATCAGATGGTATGGAATACCCCTTTGGCCACTTTGGGTCAGCTGTCCTGGGTCTGTCCCCTCCTAGCTCCTGCTGCACCCCTAGCCTGCCCGCTGGCAGGACAGAGCGAGAAGCTGAAAAGTCCTTGGCTTAGTGTAAGCACTGCTCTGCAACAATTAAAACATCAGCATGATATCAGCCCTCTTCTCATCCTAATCCAAAACATAGCACCCTACCAGCTACTAGGAGGAAAATTAACTCTGTCCTAACTGGAACCAGGACAGATGTCCACCCCTTATTCCATACCATTTATGTCATGCTCAGGTTACACTCTTTCCAATACCTTTTAATTAATCACCATTTTCATCTATGATATATAGCAATCATGGTAGTGATGACATACAGTATTATATAATAATTAACATACTACAATTCAGCTCATGGGCTATTCTCACCCAGTATTAAATCCCCTTGAGGTACACACCGGACCTCCCCATTCTTTTGCATTACCCACCAAGTGCATCCAGGTCCCTGAGCAAAAGCAATTCCACGAATGGGTTTGCCTTTTCCTGAGGCAGGAGTAGCCCAGACTGTTTTACCCAGCATGTTTCTTACGTGCACTACAGGAACTTTATCCCCTTCTACAGTGCGTAACAGGTTTGATTGGGCAGGTCCAGCTCGGTTGGCAGATCCCCTAGTATTGACTAACCAGGTGGCCTTTGCCAAATGTGTATCCCAATTTTTGAATGTCCCAGCACCCATTGCTTTCAGTGTAGTCTTCAACAGTCCATTGTATTGTTCAACTTTTCCAGAGGCTGGTGCATGATAGGGGATGTGATACACCCACTCAATACCATGTTCTTTGGCCCAAGTGTCTATAAGGTTGTTTCGGAAATGAGTCCCGTTGTCTGACTCAATTCTCTCTGGGGTGCCATGTCGCCATAGGACTTGTTTTTCAAGGCCCAGGATAGTATTCCGGGCAGTGGCATGGGGCACAGGATATGTTTCCAGCCATCCGGTGGTTGCTTCCACCATCGTAAGTACGTGGCGCTTGCCGTTGCGGGTTTGAGGGAGTGTGATGTAATCAATCTGCCAGGCCTCTCCATATTTCTATTTCAGCCATCGTCCTCCATACCAAAGAGGCTTTGACCGTTTGTCTTGCTTGATTGCAGCACATGTTTCACAATCATGAATAACCTGCGCTATAGTGTCCATGGTCAGGTCCACCCCTCGATCACGAGCCCATCTGTATGTTGCATCTCTACCTTGATGGCCTGAGGTGTCATGGGCCCATCGGGCTATAAATAATTCACCTTTATGTTATAGTCCAGGTCCACCTGAGCCACTTCAATCTTAGCAGCCTGATCCACCTGCTGGTTGTTTTGATGTTCTTCAGTAGCCCGATTCTTGGGCACATGAGCATCTACATGGCGTACCTTTACAACCAGGTTCTCTACCCAGACAGCAATATCTTGCCACAATGCTGAAGCCCAGATGGGCTTGCCCCTGCGCTGCCAGTTGTTCTGCTTCCATTGCTGTAACCACCCCCACAGGGCATTTGCTACCATCCATGAATCAGTATAGAGATAGAGAACTGGCCACTTTTCTCGTTCAGCAATATCTAAAGCCAGCTGAATGGCTTTCACTTCTGCAAACTGACTCGATTCACCTTCTCCCTCAGCAGCTTCTGCAACTCGTCGTGTAGGAGTCCATACAGCAGCTTTCCATCTCCGATGCTTTCCCACGATACGACACGACCCGTCAGTGAACAAGGCATATTTCTTCTCATTTTCCGGTAGCTTGTTGTACAGTGGGGCTTCTTCAGCACGGACCACCTCCTCCTCTGATGATATCCCAAAGTATTTGCCTTCTGGCCAGTCCATAATCACCTCCAAGATTCCTGGGCGACTGGGGTTTCCTATTTGAGCCCGCTGAGTAATCAGTGCAACCCACTTGCTCCATGTAGCATCAGTTGCATGATGTGTAGAGGGGACCCTTCCTTTGAACATCCAGCCTAGTACCGGCAGTCGGGGTGCCAGGAGGAGCTGCGCTTCAGTACCGACCAATTCCGAAGCAGATCAAACTCCTTCATATGCTGCCAATATCTCCTTTTCAGTTGGAGTATAGCGGGCCTCAGATCCTCTGTATCCCCGACTCCAAAACCCCAGGGTCGACCTCGAGTTTCCCCAGGTTCTTTCTGCCAGAGGCTCCAGGTGGGACCATTCTCCCCGGCTGCGGTGTAGAGCACATTCTTTACAACTGGTCCTGTTCGGACTGGCCCGAGGGCTACTGCATGAACTATTTCCTGCTTAATTTGTTCAAAGGCTTGTCGTTGCTCAGGGCCCCATTCAAAAGCATTCTTCTTACGGGTTACTTGGTAGAGCGGGTTTACAATCAGACTGTAATTTGGAATATGCATTCTCCAAAACCCCACGACACCTAGGAAAGTTTGTGTTTCTTTTTTGCTAGTTGGTGGAGACATAGCTGTTATTTTGTTGATCACATCCATTGGGATTTGACGACGTCCATCTTGCCATTTTATTCCTAAAAACTGGATCTCTCGTGCAGGTCCTTTAACTTTATTCTGTTTTATGGCAAAACCGGCCTTCAGAAGGATTTGGACTATTTTCTTCCCTTTCTCGAAAACTTCTTCTGCAGTGTCACCCCACACAATGATGTCATCGATGTACTGCAGGTGTTCAGGAGCTTCCCCCTGCTCCAGCGCAGACTGGATCAGCCCATGGCAAATGGTAGGGCTACGTTTCCAGCCCTGGGGCAGCCGATTCCAAGTATATTGGACTCCCCTCCAAGTGAAAGCAAACTGTGGCCTGCACTGTGCTGCTAGAGGGATGGAGAAAAATGCATTAGTGATATCAATTGTGGCATACCACTTGGTTGCCTTTGATTCCAGTTCATACTGGAGTTCTAGCATGTCCGGATGGAGAAAAATGCATTAGTGATATCAATTGTGGCATGCCACTTGGCTGCCTTTGATTCCAGTTCATACTGGAGTTCTAGCATGTCCAGCACTGCAGCACTCAGTGGTGGCGTGACTTCGTTCAGGCCACGATAGTCCACTGTTAGTCTCCACTCACCATTAGACTTTTGCACTGGCCATATGGGACTATTAAAAGGTGAATGAGTCTTTCTGATCACTCCTTGGCTCTCCAGTTGACGAAATAGCTTATGGATGGGACTCAGGGAGTCTCGGTTGGTGCAATATTGCCGCCGGTGCACAGTTGTGGTAGCGATCGGCACTTGCTGTTCTTCAACCCTCAGCAACCCCACAACAGAAGGGTCCTCTGAGAGACCGGGCAAGGTAGACAACTGTTTAATGTCCTCTGTCTCTAAGGCAGCTATGCCAAAAGCCCAGTGGAACTCTTTTGGGTCCTTGAAATATCCTCTTCTAAGATAGTCTATGCTAAGGATGCACAGAGCATCCGGGCCAGTCACAATACGGTGCTTTTGCCACTCATTACCGGTTAGACTCACTTCAGCCTCCAATACAGTTAACTGCTGGGATCCCCCCGTCACACCATAAATACAGATGAGCTCTGGCCCTTTATAGCTTGATGGCATTAGAGTACATTGTGCACCGGTGTCTACTAAAGCCTTATACTTCTGTGCGTCTGACGTGCCAGGCCATCGAATCCACACAGTCCAATAAACTCGATTGTCCCTTTCCTCCCCCTGGCTGGAGGCAGGGCCCCTCTAGTCCTGGTCAGAATCTTCATTTCTGTGTTTAAAGGACTGCCTGCTGGAAGTTGGAGCAGCAAACTTTTCAGAAAACCCCTTTTTCCCAATTGTTTTCTTTTGCAATTCACGTACCCGTGCCTCTGGGGTCGCAGTAGATTTTCCATCCCATTTTCTCATGTCCTCTCCATGGTCACGTAGGTAAAACCACAAGGTGGCGCAGGGTGTGTGCCCACCATATTGTCTTCCTTGCACAGATGAACGTTTACCCCTAGTAGCTGAGACACTGGTTTGTACAGGTGGGGAGGAAATAATCTTTCTTCAAGTTGGTGGATCTTTTCAGAAAGTTTCTCCAAGTATTCTCTTTTAGCTGGTGGACATTGGTTCGTTCACGTGAAGGGGAAGATAAATTCTCTTTAAGTTGGAGGACCTCTTCAGAAAGTTTCTCCAAAGTATTCTCTTTTAGCTGGTGGAACTCTTCAGAGTGTTTCTCCACAGCCGAGACACAGGCCTGTAGGGAAGAAGAGAGGTTTCCTTCGTACTGCCGCAGTATTTTAGCCACTTCATTCACTGTGGGTTCCTCCTCCTCTTTCCAGGTTAGCATTGCCAATGAGCTGGCATATGATGATGGTGCACTCCGTACAAACTTCCGCCACATGGGTCGTGTACAATGGACTTCATCTGGATCTGTGGATGTTTGTGCGTCGTCTAGGTCCTTATAAATTACTTCCCGTATGGCTAATTCCCTCAGGTACTGAATTCCCTTCTCCATGGTGGTCCATTTGCCTGGTAGACATACAAGTTCTTCCTTGAAGGGATACCTTTCCTGCACAGCTGACAGGAGACGCCTCCAGAGGCTGCGAGGTCGTGCTCCATCTCCAATTGCTTTGTCAATGCATGCGTCCCTAGCAAGGGATCCCAGCCGCCTGGCTTCCTTGCCCTCTAATTCCACACAATTGGCTCCGGTGTCCCAGCACCGGAGCAGCCAGGTGACAAGCTGCTCACCTACACAGCGACCAAAATCTTTTCGCACATCTCGTAGCTCAAGCTGGTATAGGGTCCGGGTAGTTACTGTTGATTTTTCGACATCCTCATCCTCATCTTCATCCTCCTGCACCTTTGATGGCCCAGCCTCGTCTTCTCTATGCCCAGACTTAGCAGAAGACTGTCTGCGTTCTAAACGACCTGAGTCTTTATACCATTTTTTCACCTTGTCTACAGGGACAACTTGCACTGCTACAGCTCGTTTCTCTGACCCAGCCACAGGAGTGGGAGCAGCTGCAGGAGCTGGAGCTGCTGCAGGGGCTGGAGTGGCTGCGGGAGCTGGAGCTGGAGCAGCTGCAGGAGCTGGAGCTGGAGTGGCTGCAGAAGCTGTGACTAGGTTGCTAGTAGCATCAATTGCAGCTCGGTAGGCACAAGCCAGACCCCAGCACGCTACAGTGATTTGTGTCACTTTGGAACTGCCAGAGTCATGACACCTTTTTTTCAAGCATTCTGCCAGCTTTTTAGGATTTTGCAGTTGTTCAGGGGTGAATGTCCAAAACACTGGAGGTGACCACTGCTCTAGAAACCTGCCCATATCCTCCCACACTCCCTGCCACTCACAACTATCCCGCCTCAAGACAGATCTCCGGATGAGATTCCTAAGTAGCTGTTTAACCCTCAACAAAACCTGAAGCGCATTCAGGAGACATAACAACAAGAACATGCTGGTCTGAGTATCCCAAGGATATTCAACATCTTGGAGAACCACCGTAACTAGCTCGGGGGATAAGAGGGTGGTGAAGGAGAAAGGGAGAGTGAACAGGTAGGGAAACATGTCTTCCCCTGTCCCCTTCACAGACTGGCTCCCTAACGAAAAAAGGCAATAGGTGTAATTGCTAATAGTTTCCGAGATATGGTTTCCAAAGTATAGAGTTGACGCCAGTGCTGAGTACAAATACCAGGTTAGAGTCATGACCAGATATTTCATCATTTCATAAGCCATTGTTACACCGCACAGTACCATAACGATCTTAAACCAGGGCCCGGAAAGGATAAACAGTGCAACAGGGAGCACATACAGAAAGTAACGCGCTATAAAACTCAATTTGGAAAACAGGCACAGCAGACTGGAGATTAAGACAATCAACATCGTGACTAGCAACTCTTAAGCAGGTCCAATACTTATACCAATTTTAGTTTAACACACTCAGGTCAAATCTGTCAATATCTCAACCCTTCAAGCCCCACGTTGGGCGCCAAAAGGACTGTTGTTTAACCCGGCTGGCAGCTAAACACCACACAGCCGTTTACTCACCCGCCCCCCTCCCTCTCTGGGATGGGGGGGAGAAACGGGAAAGTGAAGCCTGTGAGTTGAGATAAAGACAGTTTATTAAGACAGGAATATAATAATAACAATAATAATAATAGTGATAATGATAATAGTATTAATAATAATAATGTGTAAGAAACAAGTGATGCACAATGCAATTGCTCACCACCCGCTGACCGATGCCCAGCCTACCCCTGAGCAGCCGGACCCCCACCTCAGCCAGCCACCCCTATATATTGTTTAGCATGACGTCAGATGGTATGGAATACCCCTTTGGCCAGTTTGGGTCATCTGTCCTGGGTCTGTCCCCTCCCAGCTCCTGCTGCACCCCTAGCCTGCTCGCTGGCAGGACAGAGTGAGAAGCTGAAAAGTCCTTGGCCTGGTGTAAACACTGCTCTGCAACAATTAAAACATCAGCATGTTATCAGCGCTCTTCTCATCCTAATCCAAAACATAGCACCCTACCAGCTACTAGGAGGAAAATTAACTCTGTCCTAACTGGAACCAGGACAGTAAACAACGAAGTTTCGTTTATCTTTTACATAAACATTTTATGTTGTTGGTGGAGGTGGTTTTCAAACTTACAATCAAAACAAGCAAGTAAACAAAAAATAAAATAAATAAAATAAACTGAGAAACTAAAACATCTTACATGTGAACACATCCAAGTCCATTTTGAGTAGGGTCCCTTTCTTTTGTTAATGGGAAGTTCACGCCTAGCCAAAACAGTTCTGCAGACACAAAATCACTGTATCAAGCTCAGATTATTACTCCCACTTTATAGGTGGGGAACAGTTATATTCAGATTAAATAACAGTCTCTGAAACACTTTGTGTAAGAGTGATAAAGCTGAATCTCATTTATTAGTTACCATTTTCTATATGAATGAATCTTTCCTCTTTTCTGCATATATTAAAGGGTTTATTTCTCCAGAGCGTTCTCATCACTGAGCATCCCTTAACAATTAAGAAAACCAGTTACTAAGGTGCCTGTTTCTGAAAAGCAGATGGCATTTAGTCCATCTGATATGCATTACTGCTGCTAGCTAAGCAGGAAGCCACTTCCAAAGTAGTTTGTTTGTTTTGTCACCTGGAAAAACATGATTTGATATGACAGCAGTGACAGCAGTGTGATTTGATATCACTGGGAGGGGGTGGGCTGCTAGTTGTCCTAAAAGGGAAGATAAACAGGCTCTTTAAGAATGCATTTTTCCTGGTATTCTGTCTTGGTATGAAGCTTGGGTGCGCTAGCTGCAAGGTTGCTCCCGGGGAGGATACTCAAGGAGAGGGAAGCTTTTTTTTTTTTCTTTTATTTTCTTTTCTTTTTTTTCTTTTTTCTTTTTTCTTTTCTTTTCTTTTCTTTTCTTTTCTTTTCTTTTCTTTTCTTTTCTTTTCTTTTCTTTTCTTTTCTTTTCTTTTCTTTTCTTTTCTTTTCTTTTCTTTTCTTTTCTTTTCTTTTCTTTTCTTTTCTTTTCTTTTCTTTTCTTTTCTTTTCTTTTCTTTTCTTTTCTTTTCTTTTCTTTTCTTTTCTTTTCTTTTCTTTTCTTTTCTTTTCTTTTCTTTTCTTTTCTTTTCTTTTCTTTTCTTTTCTTTTCTTTTCTTTTCTTTTCTTTTCTTTTCTTTTCTTTTCTTTTCTTTTCTTTTCTTTTCTTTTCTTTTCTTTTCTTTTCTTTTCTTTTCTTTTCTTTTCTTTTCTTTTCTTTTCTTTTCTTTTCTTTTCTTTTCTTTTCTTTTCTTTTCTTTTCTTTTCTTTTCTTTTCTTTTCTTTTCTTTTCTTTTCTTTTCTTTTCTTTTCTTGCCTTGCCTTGCCTTGCCTTGCCTTGCCTTGCCTTGCCTTGCCTTGCCTTGCCTTGCCTTGCCTTGCCTTGCCTTGCCTTGCCTTGCCTTGCCTTGCCTTGCCTTGCCTTGCCTTGCCTTGCCTTGCCTTGCCTTGCCTTGCCTTGCCTTGCCTTGCCTTTCTTTTCTTCTTTTCTCTTCCTTTCTTTTCCTTTCTTTTCCTTTCTTACTTTTCCTTTCTTTTCTTTATTTGTGGCTGAAATAACAACATAAGCAACTGGGGGAAAAATGGACTAACACAGTGGTAAAACTTTCTAATCATATTCTTTATTTTGTCATCTCCAAATTATGTCCCCCAACACGGGTATTTGCAAAACTTCACCACTTGTCAAGTAGAAATATAGATCACTGATCTATATTATTGAGTAGAAATGTAGCAGTGCTGTTCTATCTATAGGTATGACCACATTCGAGAATATTCCAATATGGCCCAAATTGATTTATTCATAAAGTCTCCATCCTATTATCACAGCTATACCAAAGCATACCAAGCTATCTTGCATAACATGGGCATAAGCAGTCCAAAACAGGTAAATTCAATTTCACTAATTACTTATAAGTGATCAGTAGTCAACACTCAAATTTCCTGAGGCTGTGACTTGAAGAGTCATCTTAAAGACACTGGAATCAGTGTATTTGAAGTAGTTAATTCAGTCAGTTGCAGCTAACACAGGACAATTATCTTTTTCATTTTATTTATTTATTTATTTATTCATTTATTTTTGAGAAATAATACTATGTCTTCATAGATTTTTTTTCCCCAATTCTGTTTAATGAAGCCAGGAATTCGTTGTGTGCCTTCATTCAACTTGCTGAGATGAATATTTGTCAGAAATCACCTAGTCCTCAGGACAGAATTTAAATGCTGTAATGTTGGCTTTCATGCTGTAAATGTTTCTTTCATCACATTTTTACTAGAATAAAAGGACACTCTAACAGAAATAGCAGGTTCATTGTTGGTTTAGTAAGTATAACATGGATGAACTGCATAGCAAAATAAGTGCATAATCAGGTCCTAATACTTATGGCATTTATTCGAGCTCTAAAGGAATCTCAGGGGATCTATTCTCAGGGACTAGAAAATCACTTTTATGAACATAACAGTTGTAAACCTCAGTATTGTTCCTTACAAGTGTAAATGAGATGTAGCTAATGCTGTCATTTTCTTTTTCCCTATTCTGCTGAGAATTCAATAAAAGAAAGCATATTGCTGATCTTTTTGTCTGGGACTATAGGACCAGTTTAAGTAGGCAGTAAAAAACGGTCCTGTACAGGCAGTAGATATGAAATAACTGTACCTTGTCTTTCAACTTCTGCTTTCATTTTGGTCACAAGAATTTGGTTCAAAAAAATAAAATGAAATTCAAGTATATTAATGGTAGTCAATTTACTCGTCTTTTAGAGAAGAAAAAAAAAAAGAGAGAGAGAGAGAGAAAAGAGAGGATAAAGAGAGAGATCGAGTGACCTAAAGTCTTTATCCCCTAAAAAAATTGTAGCTTCAAGAAAAAATTGAGGTATTCTACATATTAATAAATAAATAAATAAATGATAAAATAAATTAATATAAAAGACTGTATAATCTAGTTCAAAGTGGTGGAAATTATTTTACCACTGGAAGGGCACAGACAATGCTGGGTTTATTTATTCATTTGCTATAATTATGACTACAGCACTTATTGCTGTAAGCACCCCCCAGAATCCCTTTGTGCCAGGTGCTGTACAAATAGCAATTGCTAACTATTGGTCTAGATAAGGGTGACAAGATAAGAAAGGCAGAATGATGAGGTTACATGTTTATTTCTTAACATATAGCAAGAGATAATTTATAATATTTCAGGTCTGCGACACTAAGAAGATGTGATCTAAATATGTAAATGAAGTTGTATTTTTTTCAAATTTGCAAATGGGATCTAAGATAATTAATTATAGGAATTTGGGCAGACAGACTGGTCAAGGAATTAAAATCCTGTCTCCTGAGTCACACTTCAGTTCCACTCATGAAAAGAAATATATTCTATGTGCCTTCTGTGAAGTGATATGTAGAGATATGTAGTTATAAATAAACATGAATAATAATTTTGACCTCATTAATATGACATAAGCATCTTTTGTGCATATAAGATATTACATACATACTGAAAAATTCAAGACATTTAAATCCACATCACATCTACACCACAGAGGAAATCCATCTCATTCATAGCTATCATGGTTTATATGATGCTTGCTAATACACTGAAACTGGCACAAGAAGTCACTTGTTTGTTGTAACTCATGCCCCAGATTCTCTAGTTGGCAGCTTAAACAGTGTGTGATGTTTAAAATGTAGAGTTCTCAAGTATTAATTAAATTATTTGTGTAGTCTTATGATGTAGGTTAAAACTATTAACATTTTAGGCTGTTGTTATTTGCTATATCTTAATTTTCATTTAGTTCTTCAATATATGTTGAAAGGATTAGGACTGGAATATGCGATCGGTTTCTCAAACAACTTATGTAACTGTAGCTAAATCAATAATGCATTATTTTTAAACTGTGTGGCATTCTTTATCATCGTTATACTTAACTAAAATTACAGAAGGCACTTGCAGGTGGACAAAGTAATTTCTATGAGCTATAGAAATATAACGTCAACAGCACAGGGAGGTGCAAGTAAGAAGGAACACATGTTTTTGCTACATGATTTTTGGGTCACCTTCTTTCAGAATGACCAACCTTACCTCTCAATTTAATAAATACATGTTTAAGGTTAATTAAAAGCTTAAATACTTCATGCCATTGCACCCTACAAGTACCAACCAGCTTGACTGAAGGAGACAGATTTTCTTCATTCAAGTTTCATGGGCAGATGATTTTTTCTCAGTTTGCCAAGGGCAATGTAACACTTCCAGCCTTGCCATTTCACCCCTTCCAGAAGCTGTTAACCTTAAGGAATGCAGGCAAAGCTTCAAGAAAGTTGACATTACATATCTTTTATTTGGTCTTTACTTATTTAAATAAACATCACTCCCAAATTAGAATAGAAATAAGCCACAGGATACAAATGTGAAATTTACATATTGGATATGTGAGATCTTTATAGGAAACTTCTTTAAAAATCTCAGAAGTGCCAATTTGACCTCAAGTATCTATTGTAACTATTTGCCATTCTAAGTGAATTCATAGTTCTCTCTTAGAACAGTCCTAATGAAAGAAAGTCAGGGATCAGAATATGGGGGAATGAGCTGATATTTTAGGCAGAAGATACAATAATCAAGCTAGCAGTGAGAAGCTGAGCAGAACGTAAGTTGAAATGCTTTTATACAGTTTTGGTTTTATACAGTTTTTGACACTGTCTTCCATAATATTCTTGTCTATAAATTGGGGAAACAAGGATTTGATGGATGGACTGCTTGGTGGGTAAGGAAAAGGCTGAATGGTTACAATCAAAGAGTTTCAGTCAACAGCTCAATGTCCATGTGGACATCTGTGACAAGTGTTACTCCTCAGGGGTCAGTACTGGGATTGGTGCTGTTTAGAACCTTTGTCAGTGATACGAAAAGTGGGACCTAGTGCACCCTCAGCAACTTTGCTGATGATACCAAGCTTTGTGGTGCAGTTGACACGCTGGAGGGAAGGAATGCCATCCAAAGAGATGTGGACAGGTTCGGGAGTTGGGCCTGTGCAAAATTCATGAAGTTCAATAAGTCCAAGTACAAGATCCTGCATCTGTGCTGGGGCAATCTCAAGGGAGGTGGTTCTCCCCCTTCTACTCTGCTCTCATGAGACCAGACTTGGAATGCTGTGTTCTGCTCTGGGCCTCCAGCACAAGAAAGTCATTGGTCTGTTGGAGTGAGTCCAGTGGAAGGCCACAAAGGGGATCATAGAATCACAGAATAACAGAATCATTAAGGTTGGAAAAGACCTCCAAGATCATCTGGTCCAAATGTCCACCGGGCACAAATATTACACATCAAATCATGTCCCTAAGTACCACATACAGCAGGTGGTTCTTCACCTGGTTTGGGGCAATCCCAGACATGGGTACATTATGGAAGAACTCCTTGAGAGGAACCCTTCAGGACTTAGGTGTTGTGGTAGACAAAAAAACTCAACATGAGCCAGCAGTGTACGCTTGCAGCACAGAAGGCTAACTGCATCCTGGACTGCATCAAAAGAGGTGTGACCAGCAGGTCAAAGACAGCGATTGTCGCCCTCTACTCTGCCTTGTGAGGCTCCAGCTGGAGTGCTGTGTCCAGGCCTGAGTCCCCCAGCACAAGAATAATGTAGATCTCTTAGAACAGGTCCAGAGGAGGGCTACAAAGCTGATCAGAGGGCTGGAGCATTTCTCCTATGAAGAAAGGCTGAGAGAGCTGGGGATGTTCAGCCTGGAGGAGAGAAAATCCTAGGGTGACCTTATTGCAGGTTTTTAGTACTTAAAGGGGGATTATAAAAAGATGAAGAGTGACTTTTTGCTCAATCAGATAATGACAGGATGAAGAGGAATGTTTTTAAACTAAACTTGTTTCAT
Organism: Anser cygnoides; assembly: GCF_040182565.1. Classification (NCBI taxonomy): domain Eukaryota; kingdom Metazoa; phylum Chordata; class Aves; order Anseriformes; family Anatidae; genus Anser; species Anser cygnoides. The sequence continues at coordinate 9,314,498 of NC_089912.1, read as the reverse complement.
GGACATCATTCTGCAACAGAGTTTATCTTATTTTCTAGTATAAAAATATCTCATATCTACATAATAGATCATGTCGAGATTGAAAGGCTCAACCAGCAGGTAGTGGTTAATGGAGTTAAGTCTTGCTGGCATCCTGTTACAAGTGGTGTCTCCCAGGGGTCGGTATTAGGACCTATCTTGTTTAACATCTTTATTGAGGAGCTGGATGAGGGGATTGATTGTACCCTCAGTAAGTTTGCAGATGACAACAAGTTGGAAGGTAGTGTCGATCTGCCTGAGAGTAGGGTGGCCCTTCAGAGTGATCTGGATAGGCTGAACTGCTGGGCTGAGGTGAATGGGATGAGGTTCAACAAGGCCAAGTGCCAGATCCTGCACTTTGGCCACAATAACCCCATGCAACGTTATAGGCTTGGGTCAGAGTGGCTAGAAGACTGTGAGAATGAAAGGGATCTGGGAGTGTTGATCAATGCTCAGCTGAACATGAGCCAGCAGTGTGCTCAGGTGGCCAAGAAGGCCAACAGCATCCTGGCTTGTATAAGAAGCAGTGTGGCCAGCAGGTCTAGGGAAGTGATTGTCCCCCTGCACTCTGCTCTGGTGAGGCTGCACCTCGAGTACTCTGTTCAGTTTTGGGCCCCTCACTACAAGAAGGACATTGAGGCCCTAGAACATGTCCAGAGAAGGGCAAAAAAACTGCTGAGGGGTTTGGAACACAAGTCTTATGAGGAGTGGCTGAGGGAACTGGGGTTGTTTAGTCTGGAGAAGAGGAGGCTCAGGGGAGACCTCATTGCACTCGACAACTTCCTGAAGGGAGGTTGTGATGAGGAGGGGGTTGGCCTCTTCTCTCACATAACTAATGATAGGACTCGAGGAAATGGCCACAAGTTGTGCCTGGGGAAATTTAGGTTAGATATCAGGAAAAAACTTTTTCTCTCAAAGAGTGGTCAGGCATCGGAATGGCCTGCCCAGGGAGGTGGTGGAGTCACCGTCCCTCGTGGTGTTCAAGAAGTGCCTGGACAAGGTGCTATGAGATATGATTTAGTAGTTTAGTAGGTAGTATTGGTGATAGGAGGATGGTTGGACTAGATGATCTTGTAGGTCCTTTCCAACCTTGTGTTTCTATGATTCTATGATTCTGTGACATGAGCCAGCAGTACACACTTGCAGCACAGAAGGCCAGCGGCATCCTGGGCTGTATCAAAAGAGGTGTGACCATCAGGTCGAGGGAGGTGATTGTCCCCCTCTACCCTGCACTTGTGAGGCCCCATTTGGACTGCTGTGTCCAGGCCTGGGTCGCCCAGCACAAGAAAGATATGGGTCTGTTAGAGTGAGTCCAGAGGAGGGCTACAAAGGTTATCAGAAATTTGGAGCACCTCTGCTATGAAGAAAGACTGAGAGAGAAGGGCATGTTCAGCCTGGAGAAGAGAAGGGTCTGGGGAAATCCCACTTCAGCCTTTCAGTACTTAAAAGGGTCTTATAAAAAGCATAGAGAAGGACTCTTTACTCTGGTAGGCAATGATAGGACAAGGTGTGTGTGTGGGGGGTGGGGGGGTGGGGCAGGGACAGCTAAACTAAAAGAAGAGATTTAGATTAGAAGTTTGGAGGAAATTCTTCATTCAGAGGGTGGTGAGGAACTGGAACAGGTTGCCCAGAGATTATGGATGTCCCATCCCTGGAGGTGTTCAAGATCAGGTTGAGGGCCTGGGCAACTTGATCTGGTGGGTGGAATTTCTGTCCATGGCAGGGTGGTTGGAACTAGATGATCTTTAAGGTCCCTTCCAACCCAAGCTATTCTCTGATTTCCTTAAACACCCACAGGGATAGTGACTTCACCACCTCCCTGAGCAACTTGTCCCAGTGCCTAACTACTCTTTCTGAGAAGAAGCATATCCTAATTTCCAGCCTAAACCTCCCCTGGCACAACTTGAGGCCATTCCCTCATGTCCTATCACTAGTTATCTGCAAAAAGAGGCTGACCCCCAGCTCCCCACATCTTCCTTTCAGTTAGTTATAGAGAGCAGGAGGTCTCCCCTGATCCTCCACTTCTCCAGACTAAACAACCCCAGTTCCCTCAGCTGCTCCTCACAGGACTTGTGCTCCAGGCCCTTCACCAGCTTCATAACCCTTCTCCGGACATGTTCTAGGGCCTCGATGTCCTTCTTGTTCTGAGGGGCCCAAAGCTGAACACAGAGGTGCAGCCTCATCAGACCAGAGTACAGGGAAAAGATCACCCCTCTGGCCCTGCTGGCTACACTATTCCTCATAGAACCCATGATGTCATTGGCCTTCTTAGCCACCTGGTTACACTGCTGGCTTACGTTCAGGTGAGCATCAATCAGCACCCCCAGATCCTTTTCCTTTGCACAGCTTTCCAGCCACTCTGCCCCAAGCCTGTATTGCTACATGGGATTGTGCTTGCTTTGGAACAAACAGGCCGAAGGTGTAGATCTCAAACTTCACGTGGAGGCTTATGAGGCTGCTGTGAGTTGCTGTAGGTTGCCAATCAAGTTGCATCATTGCAGGATAGCTCTCAGGAGAATCCTTACCTAAAAGCTTTCAGAAATTCATGGGGCATTTGGGGGAAGGTTATTGAATACTCTGGGAATAAGTCAAACCACTGAGTTTGGATGTTGGTTGGAAAAGACAGCTTGTTGCCTGGGCTAAGGAAAGCAGCCTTCAAAATTCCACCTAAGTTCACTCAGGTTGTTTTCTGGCTTTCATTGGTGATACAATCAATCATGCATGCTCTTGGTGAACAGAATTCCCATTTGATATGCTTTATGCTCCCTGCCAGCTGAAGCAGTAGAAATCATAAGTAGTGAAATCCATTGCTGATGAAATTTTCATTTTGTGTAAGGGGTTGAGGGGTAGGGGTCTGCGTTTTCTGAAGAATAGTTCACCAGATTCTGATTGATGCTAACACCAACAGTTTCCTATGAATTACACTTCCGACTAGTCCAGTGTTTAATATTAGTTAAGTTGGTCCTGAGCTGTTGAAAAAAATCTGCAGTCACATTTGTTTTCATTAGATCTTGCGGTTTTGAGAACAACTGCGAAACGAAGGAAACAGTTCCAAGGATGACTTGAATAACTTCTTCAGGATAAGCATATGCATATATAATTACAAAGCGGATACATGAGATGCTGAAGTTGTGTATTTAAAATCAAGAAATCCAGAAAGTGCAAAGCTAAAAGTACTGATTCTTCATTATCTTGCATGTTCTATTGCCTGTTAACTTTGTTCAAAGAAGACAGCACAATCTGTTAATCATCAGCAATTTCTGCATCCATTTTATCCACATACTAAAACAAGGATATACTTGTATATAGTCTTTGACAAGAATGAATACTATCTCAGGTGGATAGCTCAGCTTCCCCAGCATATGGAAGTTCTGTGAATTGCAAAATATTGGAATTGGAGTGAATTACCTTTCATACATATAAATCCCAGTCTTGAAGAGGAGTCATAATCATCAAAGGAAAGGAAAGTATATAAAAAATTAAGGTTAGTTACTCTTACATGTTGTTACTCATGTTCAGGCGAGCATCGACCAACATCACCTGATCCTTATCCTCTGCACATCAAAATTGGAATTGTCTCCATAATTCCTAATTTGAAATAGGCCGTCCTCCACATAAGTGAGGAAGTGGTTTGGATGAGTATCCATGGCTACTGCTTAGTGCAAGGACTCAGTTAAAGCTGAGGGTTCAGCTTACATTTTGGACTGGGAGAGGTGGATGAGAAATTGTTAATGAAAGAATATGGGTTGCCAGAAGTGTCTGCCATAAATTGCTGTGGACAAAAGGCTATTACTAATTGCTCTTTACAGCTAGAGTCACTGTCTAATGGAGAGAAAAGCTTAGGATAAAGGTGGAAATTTAGGGAATCATCCAGCACAGAAGAAATCTTTCAGTCAGTAATGGGTGCAGGACAGAGACTGAGGTTAGGTTTACATCTTCATCTAGAACTCACTGGCAATTTTTTTTGAAGAGTAAGTGTTGAAGTGGCAAATATATAACCATAAAACTTGGGATATGATGGATCACCAAGCTGTTAAGTTTTGAAGTTCTCCCCCTGATCCTTTTTTCCGCTTACATGAAATCTGTTGCAAGTTGCTGTTTAGATTTGGAATAGGTTCTTCAGTATGAATAGGAGATTTTGATACATGAGATGGTATGGCTGGGTGAGTGAAATCCCCAGGAATGTGCATTCATTTAGTACAGGTCACGTCTATCAGTCATAATATTGTTATAACTTATATTAAGCCTAAAGGGGGTTTTCTGTTCACCTAGACACACATACTTTTTCCCTTTGTGAAGAATAAGCTGAGATGGATTTTCACTCTCCTATCTTCTGCCACATTTCTATACTGATTAGATTTTCTTGCATATAATCCCACTAGTAAGATAATATAAACACTTAAAAAAAAAAAAAAAAAGTCATTCCAGAAGAATATTGTTTAGATTCACATGCAATTAATGGGCAGAGTCACAGATATCAGTGAAAAAACTTTTTTAAGGCTCACTTGTCTGTACACTGAGATCTGCAGTGACGTTTCACCAACCCAATTTAGCTGGAAGTAGTTTGTGTCAAATAGAACACTCTTTTTTTTTTTTTTTTTTTTTTCTCTCTCCATTCTGCAGGTTATGTTCTTTTGTATCCTTTCTATCTTTGTATTTGTACAGATTCTGAAATCCCTGACTTTTCAGAAACACCTAAAGTTTAGCAGAGCCCCACAAGCAGCATTCTTGTCACTGACAGTTCAGGCTGTTGGGGTCAGCATTACAGAGAAGGAAGGAGTGAGTTGTTACTGAGCTCTCCTGTCAAGCAAATTTCCCATGTAATGTGTTAAGAACTTTTCATTCCTGTTCCTTTGCTGATGGGAACTCAAGCAGTGTTCCAGCAGGACCAGGCAGGAAACACAGCAAGAGTTTGCTTTGTCCAAACCTTTTTGTGATCCTTCCCTGGAGCTGCATAAGGGCATAAAAGCAGCTGGAGAAGTACCAGTTTTTAATGTGTCACCTGCTGATGTAGTAACTTCCAAGCGGACACAGCACTGTGCTGCAGCTCACGCGAGATCAGACCAAAGCTCTTTGGCCCCTGGGGCTTTTCTGTGGCTAGAGAAACTGGAGAAGGTTTAGCAGCAGTAGCACAGGTAAGAGTGGTGTAGTGGTCTCCTACAAGGTCAGAATTGGACCCATGGATCCACAGAAGCATGTATTGCCCCTGCTTTGTATCTCTGCCCCCAGGAAATGTTTCAGTAGCATGCAGGCTGCTAATTTACCAGGACCATTGGTGTCACACAGCTGTGTCACAGAGTATGTGGTATTTCTTATCACAGTGCCCCTGGGTGCCTACGATCATGGCAGCAAGAAAAAATTTTAAAAGCTTCTCTTCGTTTTTTCATTCAGTGCCTTTTAACCACATTTCCCTTTTCACACTGTGTGTTGTGACCCTACAGCCTCTAAAGGCATATTGCTGAGCTAGTTCTAAGATACTGCTTATCAGTGTGAACTGGCAAAGTGATTCCTTTCAACTCATCTCATCATCCTGATCATTCAAAACATGACTTCTTCCAGCAGGTTGTTATTTCATCTTAGCATTTGTACATTCACATCCAGTAATTGCAGTGATATAAAGTGATGCCCTCACCACTCACATTGTGAACTATTACAGTGTTAATGACGAGTAAATAAAGTTATGACCTTACTAAATTAATAGGTGAGGCAAAATATTTTTACCCAGTCAATTAAGTGATTCCAAGAGATGTTAATTGTTATTTTATGCAATTGTACATTTAAAGGGGCAGAGAAAGTAATAGGGAATAGGGTGATGATTTATTTACTAGACTGAAAATAAGGAATCATGAGGAGGAAATGTCAGTAAATACCGAACCACGTCATATCAGCAGACAGAGTAAATTAGGCTCCAGCCTAATATGATCTAATGTAAGTCAGTGCAGTCCTGCAGTAACAAGTGGTGGCAGATGGGAACATACGTCATTCAAGTGTTACAAAGGAAGACTTTCTGGCTTCTTGCCATCCTTGCAAGACATTTAAAACTCTCATAAAAAAAAATTGGTCAACAGGCACAAATTCTTCTTACCAGTGCCTTCCCGGTAATAGAAACCAGGAGTACATGGAAATTAAAGTCTTATTTCAGCAATACTTTCAAGATTCTCTGAAGGCTTAATAGTAACCAAGCACACAAAAACTAAATGCTTTGTTGGATGGTCAGAAAGTTTATGTCCAAATACCCATTTACATTTACCATGAACTTGGGTAAGTTGTATCACCTTCAGGTTCATCAGTCTTCAGAGAAACAGAAATTCCAGATTAAATGACATTGAAAGTTCCTGGCTGTTTTTTTCAATAACAGTTTCTCTTTTCTGATGCTCTGCTGGCACAACTCCACGAATTTCAGGGATGTTATGTCAGCCAAAAATCTGGAGCATATCTGGAGAGATGAGAGGTTTTTCAGTGACTGTTTTCTTACCTGAATCACAAAAAGTATCTATGTGTTCCTTAGAATTTTGTATCTCTTATTCCTCATGTGAATTTTCTACCAGTACTTTCATTTTTGCTTATTTCTTAGTGTATTTTTTTTATATAGAATTTTCATTTTATTTAGATATTTTGATGTTTTGCCCCAAATTTGAATAAAACCATATGCATGTATGTGTTTATAAACATATGCATATATTTATGTATATAATATGCATATATATTAAAAAAAAATCAAATGCTCTTTTATATTGGCAGTGCTTTCTTTTTTTTTTTTGGTAGGGAAAGGTTTAAATCAAATTTCTATTGATTATTATAATTTTTGAAGCTTGTAATCGCAAATTAGTTGCAAAATATTACAATATAATACAAACCTGGGAAAGCTATTTCTTATTCCAAGTGTTTTATGAGATTTCAGAATAGGAGACAGTAAAAACAACAAAAAACTTGCAAATTCCAGCCTATGTTGGAGAAAAGTAAAACAGAGCACAAGGCAGAGGTTTTATTTCAAGGATCAGTGAAATGTTGAGTACCTAGAGGTACTTATTTTTCCTAAATGTACTTTCCATGACAACCAGTCTGTCCTCACAATGAGCTGGATTTCACAAAGTTCCTGTTTTCATAGTTACTCCACTATATGTTTGTTGTAGCTCTGCTGAACTGTCACTTGCATATTACATTTCTTTTTTGACTGTGAAATTCACAAAACTTATGTGTGCTACATTGCTGATCACTAGCTTTCTTTCTTCCTCTGGGTTTTGAGACTGAAAAGAAAAGAATCTGCAACTTTAAAATAAATTCTGCAAATTACTATGCTGAAGAACTAGTAAGTATTAAGTACTTAAGTATACCTCAAAGAAAGTTGATAACACATGGGATGAGACATACTGAATTATTAGAATACAATGCTCTATTTGATGAATTTACCATGGCCAGCAGAAGAACAATTTGAATTCACCAACTGACTATAAGCAATAAAAAAAAGGGAGAAAAAACATTAAACAGGTATTTAACATATCTTCCTTCTTTTGCACATTAGTTGGAGACTAATCTTTTTTGCGTTACTCAGTAGGAGCTCTGAAGTATTTTTCATTTCCTGAAGGCAGAAGGCTACAGGTGGTGTATGCATTTTCACACATCTTTGGACAGAAATGTGGCAGCAAAGTCATCACCAACTCATTATTAAGCAGATCAGGAAAAAAAGTGGATCAACATGGGGATTTTCAGGGTTAGCTTAGGAAAATTCTTAAAAATGCAATGCTGAGGCAAAAATGTCATCCATGTTAAGTTGAACGACAGTATGCATCCCCCCAAAGAAGAAAAAAGAAAAAGTGAAAAAAGTGCTTTGACAGTGTTTAAAGAGCGTGCGTGCATGCACACACACACACACACACACACACACACATACACAAAGGAATCTTGGTGGGCCCTCCAAGGGGGTAACATTGTCCTAAACATTGTACATTGTACTAACATTGTACTGTAACGTACATTGCTAAAGCTTTGAAGTGAAAATTTAAAGAAAGGATGTAATATTGTTTGGCTAAGGCTTCAATGTGGTACAACAGAGATGATTTAGCACTTGGTTCAACACACCAGTGCTTGAGGGTCACTCTGAGGTTCTCTTAATATCATCCTGTCATTATGAATAGGAATTAGCTCTGCCTGCAGGGTTCAGTGGTAACACACCATTACAGCTGCTGAGGATCTGGTCCACAGGGCATGGCAAAAAAAGTTTAATGTCAGCTTGATCTCAAACTGCCATCTCAAACCCTAAAACCTGGACTCTATCTCCAGCCATTTAATATTATTGGCACAACATGACTGACAAGAGCAATTGAGATGAAAGGAAGAGGAGTGAAAGATTGGAACTAGACGTCATGTTGGGAATGGTGATTTATGAAAATGTAGGGAAGAAAAAAAAAAAAAAGAGCCCCTCATTCTACTTAGTTACTACATACCTCTTAGTTCTACATTTTTTTTTCATTGCAGATTTTAAGTAAAGTTCATGCCTACCATGCCTTGAATATGTGATTTGGAATTACCAATGATGGCAGACAGATACCACCATAAAAATACGTGTACTGTGTCTCTCAGATGATATTTACTCTAGAGGTAAATCAGATGCACAAAAAGACAACATTTGAGTCTTCCCACGAAATTATAAGACTGAGCAAAAAGGATCAATTACATGAGGGAATGTGCTCAGCTACTCCAGGCCTGAGGCATGACCATGTCTGGAAACTAGTCCTAATGGAATCTGTCAGGACGTGAAGTTGAAGTAGGCAAGGTGTTCAACATAAGCAAAAGGAAATTATAATTTTTCTCAAGAAATGTGTAGTTCTATAGGTTGGATGCTTGTACTTGTTAAAAACATATCCATACAAGTTTGTGGCAGAAAATTCCATTGATAGCTGTGGAACTATGCAAACCACAATTCAGAGGATGCTGCAAGCTTCTTATGCACATTGTGCTGACACATTTTTTCTCCTCTTTCATGCTGTCCTTAGGCATTCAGTGTAGGCATATCCACAGAGAAGATACTTGGCAAGATGGTGCTTAGGTCTGTCATAGTTCTGACATTTCTATAACAGTGAAGCAAGCTCTAACACTTTTATTGCATTGATACAAGTATTGATGTGCCTTGCTGTCTTCCAGTTTATAGTTCTCACTTGAGACATGCATGTCTAAACTTGAGGCCTCGAGGCCATTCTAGTTTACTCAGGATGACTTTTTATAGCCCATCAATAACTGCAGGTACCATTAAAAAAAAAAAAAAAAGCTTCAAAATATTTGTTTCTTGTATAAAAACAGTTGTCAAACTAAACATTTTGTAGGAGAAACAGAGGCTTGTTGAGCTATAAAGCAGAGTTTTTTACAACCACAACTGTCTCAATGTCATTCTTGCAATTGAGACTGCATTAGATTTTCTGTTTGAATCTTTTCAAGGCTACCTAAAAAGCTGAAGAGAGAATGAGGAAATAGGGATTACAGATTTGTAATTAATACCTATTTCTATAAACCTCAGAGCACCACATGAGAAGTGAGAAATACAATGAAAAAAAAAATAATAAATTAATAATAATAATAATAAAAATAAAAATTCTGCTAAGCTGTCAGTCTGAAACTTTGGCTACCCTAATACAGTAGGCTTGCATTTTAGTTTGTAATGACAAAGAAACCTCTAAGTAAATGGCCATGTTTCATCGTTACACTAAAAATGTCATTGCAGAATTTTGAAGTGCTTTCCAACCTTAATTAGGAATTAATGTATTTACAACACTCTGAAATCATGTTTTAAACACAAAAGCTAGAACTTACTCAAACCAAATTCCCAAGGTACTGAATGGCAACTTGGTTCAGCAGGAAATTGCTATTACAGTGACTGATTTTCAGAAACTTTAATCACAAGCATGCCTTTCATATTCTTAGAATATGGATTAGATTCATAGAATATGAATTCTATGAATATAGTTTGCTTCACAGAAGTAAAGTTTCTGGAATGAAATTATGATTATTATTATTATTATTATTATTATTATTAATAATAATAATAATAAAGTACCTTTAGGTTAAACTTAAATAGTGATAGATACTCGAGCACAATAATAGTCCTTAGAGGTGTGAAAGAATACATGCATAAGGTATAAAAAGCCTGTGAAAAATTATTATAGCTTATGTGCTATAATATAAATCCAATTTACTGGTAATATTAATGGTATGTTGGCACATATGGAGAAGTATTTAGCTTTACATAACTGAAGATGCAGATAAAAAAATCTTTCATGAGGATATACTAACCTATTCAGTACAAAGCTGTAGTGATGTCACTTACCAAAATACCCACGGAACAGATTTTAAGTAAACAAATACAAATATATTTTTTAGCAATCCTTTGAATAAAAATCAGCCAGAAAATATTTACAAATATTTAATACAAATCTCAGATTTAAATTATATCATATTGTAATTTGATACTGAATATAACCTGTATAAATTCAGATGTACAACTACCTATCCAAATATGTGTTTAAGATATTTATATAAAGTAGAGGAAAAATAAAAAAGACACTTTATTCTATACAATCATATTTGTTTCAATGTTTTAGAAAAAAAAAAAAAAAGAGCTTGGACTACTCCTAGTCAGATTAATGTGGTTTTAGACAAAGTTACCTGTTAGACTGTGTCTTTTGAAGTACATGCTATGCCTTACATTAAGTCATGTAAAAATGAAGACATTATTTCACAATTACATTATACTATGCAGTCAAATTGATGTCATCCTGTAGGCTGCTTCTAAAAATATCATTGGTCATCTATCTGTGCATACAAACATCAAAAAAAGCACTTGAAAATTCAGTCATGAGAGGCCTGCTGAATTTTGTATTTTTTTCTACTTTAATTAAATAATGTAAACTGTACTTTGTGATTTTTTATTTTCTTATTTTTTTAGCATGAATCATAGAATCATAGAACAATTTGATTTGGAAGTGACTTTAAAGATCACCTAGTTCCAACCCCCCTGCAATGGGCAGGGATACTAGACCAGGTTGTCCAAAGCTCCATCCAGCCTGGCCTTGAACACTTCCAGGGAGGGGACATCCCCGGAAGCCCTGGAAGTACTAGTATCAGAAGGAATAACTTAGTTGAATTAGAATATCAACTTTTCTTGTCTTTTGCTTAAACTAATGTATTTTGCTGTTCCATATCAGCTAGAAAAGCATGGGATATCTCTTAAATAGCTCCTTAAACTTGCCCTTTGGTTTGAGAGTACTATTTTTATCCCTTGTGTTTGGATACAGCTAAACCACCTATAAGTTGGAAATACATATATATGCAAGGTTTGTTATATGCAAATATATGTTATTTGTTTGGATAATAAATCTCTCTCTTTTCTGAACTCATTATAACATAATTAACAAATTTGCTTAGAAGTAATTCAGCTATTTAGTGGGAGTTTTTTCCTTAATTCTACCTCCCTTTGAAGTTATCAGATTTCCATTAGTTTCCCTTTTCTGAGGGTCTGAAATGTTGTTTCTACTCACCTCATAGGATTTTTTCTCACTATTCTATTTCTCTGTCTAAACAAAGACTTGGGAGTTCAAACCACTCAGTGCTGGTGCTTGCTTATGATAAAAATGTTTGGAAATGAATATTATATTCAAGGTCGATGCACTATTAAAACAAAATGACTGATCTTCTATATCCAAGTATTTTAGGGGGAGGGTTATCCACATTTCTTGAGACACTGTATTCATTACAAGTAATTTTAATTAATTTTTCATGGCAGTTTTCTGAAGTATGATACACAATCCTGGTTTTGGCTTGCTAGCAAAAAACTTCTTGTACAAATAGATATGGATATTTAGATATTAGCTTTTAGTGATTCTGCCTGTCACAGGCACTATAAGGAAAAAGAATATATGAAAAACGTATGTGTGTTCTTCAGAAATTACAGAGCAGGTCCTGTTCCTCTCCTTGTCCACTCTAATGGGTCTCACTTGAGTGAAATAACTTCCCTCCTCTTGTCCTCACTGCAAAACTGATAGGAATCAAAACCCATTATGACAAATGGACTAGAGCAGAAAAAAGGAAGAGCTCAAGAAATAATAAAAAAGAAAAATAAAATAAAAAATAGTCAAATCTGTGATGTAGAATCTCTGTAATATTTTCAGAATGAACTTGAGGGTTGAAGGAAGTGTTTTCATCTCTTTGTCTCCTGTCTCATGCAGGACCATGTCAGAGATCTTTTGGGTTGGATTAGGTACAGCAGAAGCAAGGAATACTGTGAGAACACTGAAAATGAAACCATTGATTCAGGTGAGAAATTTTATCACTGCAACAACAAAACCACTCTCACAATGAACTTCAGTTTGATGAAGTACATAAAAATCTGGTAGAGTGTGTCTACAGGCAAGTGGGGTTGGATATTAAACACATTGAACAATATATTAGAAAGCTTGTAGCTTTTGACACTTACTAAATATATACATATATACTAAAATGGGAAATTAACTGATTCATATAAGCAATTAAAGAACTCAGAAGAATATTTCTACTTGTGCTGAAAAATAAATTTTAATTGCTTGTTAAACAGTTTTAGTATGAAAGGAAATTGCTATTAGTATTTTCAATTTCCTCTTAAATTTAGATAAAATTTGCTGTAAAAATGTCTTAGATAAAAATGAGTTGCCAGGGTTATGGCCACAACCATACTTAGTAAAAACAAATACAAAAACAATTTGCTTAAAAGTACATTAATGAGTATGTTTTGAACTGTATGTTTTTGTGTAGTATGTCTTCAGAACTGTCCACAAACTAGGAAAGTAGCCAGCCTGAAGAAAATCTGAGTGAATTCTACTATAGTAAATGAGAAAAGGATGTGAATGGGTAGAGTTTCTGATGCATTATGAAGAATATGGAGAAAATTGATTCTAAAATTGAAATCCTCCAAGAAATAGGTGCCTCTACTTCTTAAGAAAATTTTCTCTGCAGCACGAGCAAATAAGGAAAATTCAAGGATTAAAGGATTAAAAATGCAACTGAGACAATATAATAGAGACTAAACCCTAATTTATGCACACCAAAAACAGACCCAAACATGAGCCCTTTTTTGTTGGTCTGATTCTAAGGTTTGAAGAATTTTTTTGTTGTAGAAATGAAGTCTGTAACTTGTCTCATATTCTTTCACAGAAGTTCCTCTCTTGGGACTCATGCATTATCTGTTCTGTTATACCTTCTATTACTCTTTGACATCTGCTTTTACATTCAGTTTGGTAACATTTTGAACGGGATCTTTTTTCCTACAAGAAGGATACATGGATGTAAATGGCAATGGAAGATATATATATTTTTTTCTCAGACAAATTTACCCAGAAAACCTTCAAAAAGGAAGCTTTGCTGGATTAATTTCAACTGTTTTGGTAAATGCTTTCCTGTTGATGGAGACATACAAGTCAATTACATGACTGATCTTGTCTGTAAAAATGTTTTCCTCCTAACACAATATAGGTTTATTCCCTTGCACCTTTATTTTCATCCCTGTCAATGTCTTTTCCTCAGGAAAACACCATCATAATAGCTGAGCCGATGGAGGATTCACACAGAGGTAACTATCATCCAATGCAGGCTGGAACAAGTACAACACAGGAGTGGACAGTGCAAGGGGCAAGACTTAGAAATGATTTTACAATGGCAAATTTTCTCACCTGTCACAAAGCAACGTCACAACTCCAGAAAGGGGCAAAGTCACCCAGTGACTGCAGTAGAAGTACCCTCCACCAGAACCATCTTGGTAGACAGGAAATCTTTTGTTCATTAATGTTCTATAAAAGTACCTAATGATCACTTAGATCATTGCTGATAAGCAGTTGCTGACATTGCTGCACTAACATGCAGGTGCTGTACTGTGCTTCAGCAATGCTGCTTGGCTTGCAGTGCTACAGAGACAGGATACAGGACTTCCCTTCTCTTTCTTTCTCCTTGCTCTTCTGTAGCCTGGTTATATGATGACAAGGACCAAAACTGCTCAGAGGTGTAGAAATTCAGAGTAGGTGTGGGGGCTTCACACTGATGGGCAGATGAAGTCCATCACTACCACTCTCTCACTCCCCTTCCCCAAAAGAACACGGGGAGAAAATAAAATGGAAAGGACTCAAGGATTGGTGTAAGGACAGGGAGATCACTCACCAGACACCATCACAAGCAAAACAGACTTATTACAGGGAAATTAATGTAATTTATTGCCTATCACTAGCAGACTACAGCAGTGGGAAACTAAAAGCAAACTAAAAACACCTTTCCCCATCCACCATTTATTCCTCCTCCCCCTGCTCAGCACAGGGGAATGGAGAATGGGGGCTATGGTCAGCCCATGACACTTTATCTCCTCTGCTCTTTCATGGTCACTCCCTGCCCCTTCTCCACATGGGTTCCTTCTCACGGGATGCTGTCCTTCCTGAACTGATCCTGTGGGGTTGCCCACAGGCAGCAGCTCTTCAAGAACTGCTCCCCTATGTTTCTCACTCCTCAGTCCCAGCTGCCATTGCACCGTATTTTTCTCCTTTGTTAAACACATTTTTCAAGACGCACAACCAGCCTCACTCATAGCTCAGCTCTGGCTAGTGACAGGTCCCTTTTGGAGCCATCTGGAGCTGGCTCTCCTCTAACATGATGCAGCTGCTGGGCTCTGCTTACAGAGACCATCCCTGCAGCCCCTCTGCTGCCAGAACCTTGCCACATAAGCCCGGAGGTTCTTCCCGGAAATAGTCTGAAATGCCAGATGCAGATTTTTTTCCATGTTCATCTTCTGTTCAAAGACTTGAGCAATAACAACCAGAACTCACTGTTGGTGTAATTCCCTCAGCAGGTATCAAAGCACTTCCTGAAAGGACTTCACACAAGTGAAGCCTAATATCAGACTTAAAAGTGAAATAAGCAGACAGATGATTTGCAGACGTCTGTGATCACTGTTGTGATGACTATGTATTCCATGCAACATAATCATTTAGTTTTGTTGTTTGTCCATCAGATTGGCTTAGAGCTCACATTTCTCACTTCTCTCTCCCAGCTGCTGTTTTTTTCCCCTTTCTTCAATCTGCTCTCCCAGAGGCAAGAAGGACACGGACCTATTAGAAGGAGTCCAGAGGAGGGCCACAAAGATGATCAAAGGGCAGGAGCACCTCTCCTATGAAGAGAGGCTGAGGGATTGTTCAGCTTGGAGAAGAGAAGGCTCCAAGGAGGCTGTCTAGTGGCCTTCCAGTACCTAAAGGGGGCCTACAGGAAAGATGGGAAGAGATTCTATATTATGGAATGTAGTGACGGGACAAGGAGTAATGGCTTTAAACTAAAAGAGGGTAGATTTAGATTAGATATAAGTAAATTCTTTGCTACGAGGGTGGTGAGGCACTGGAACAGGTTGCCCAGAGAATCTGTGGATGCCCCATCCTTGGAAGTGTTCAAGGCCAGCTTGGATGGGACTTAGAGCAACCTGGTGTGCTGGGAAGTATCCCTGCCCATGGCAGGGAGGTTGGAGTTAGATGGTCTTCAAGGTCCCTTCCAACCCAAACCATTCTGTGATTCCAATATTTTGTGATAGCTGGATGCTTGATGAAAAGCCTCTTTCTCATTGTTACTGATGTTGATCTTACAGACTTTAGGGAGGTTTTCAGGACTTCCTTAATTACGTGTAGCTACTCTTTTACCACAGTAAAATGGTCTGCCCAGGGAACTGGTGGAGTCCTCATCTCTGGAGGTATATAAGAGACATGGATGTGGCACTAATGGACATTGTTTAGTTACAGAATTCTGTAGATCAGATTGATGTTTGGACTTCATGATCTTGAAGGTCTTGTCCAACCTAGATGACTCTGTGATTCTTTTGTTTGCTAGATCATTAGCAAGCTAAATATGATTGCTATAGTGAATGTGTTTCATATCCTGATTGTTTGAGTCAATTTGTGGTTGGGCCGAAATGCTTCCAATTCTTATAAGCCAGTCAGGCAGCTTGTGGCAGCCCATCAGAACTAGCTGAGTCAGTCAATATTTGACTTTGGCTATCTTTTTTACTGACATGAGAGGGCAAGATCTTTCCAAATTAGACTCATTTGCTACGAAACACTGCTGGACCAAAAGCCCTGCTTCATCCATTGCTGACACTTACATTGCCAGCTGAATATTTGACTGGGTCTGAGAGCACAGGGAAGAGATCATGCCAGCCATAAAACAGCAGACTCAGAGGGACCAATTAACCTAAACATTGCGTAGTACTTCTGAGTCTCTTCTTCAAATATTGTAGGTTAAAAGCATGTCTGATTTTAATAGTTGTAATAATTTTCAGTTCTGAAATGCAAAAGTGATCAACAATCACTGAGATTTTGGATACCTTTGCTATGTAAAAACAAAAACAAACAAACAAAAAAGAACAAAAAAAACTATTTTCTGTCTGAAAAAAAAAATAAAATTCCAAAGATGCCTTTAAATGCAGGGGCTGACAAGCTGGTAAAAGTGAGAGATCAATAATAAAAGAAGCTGTTGGTGAATTTGAAAAAAAGATCTTTTTGAAAGTATTTGAACACATAATCAAAGGTATGGCCAATACAGGACCAGCAAGGAGACAATCCACAGTGGCTATTACACAGTGTTGAGCTGAAATGTGGACTCCGTAGATGCTTTGCAATGGCAGAAGTTCATCAAGATTCATTCATGGACATAAGCTAGATAAAGGAATATACAGTGTCAGGTGCAAGTCCTACTGAAGCAGAGTGCAGAAAGGACACGGAAGCTAGCAGCTGCTTTAAAACTACTGAGCAAATCCTAATTAGGGAGATAAATTCTAGTCACCTTTTCTTTCAAGGTGTAGCCCATGTATGCAGACAATAATATCTGGATTGTTGACAATTTCTGAAGTGTTACACCATTAAAAGAGCTGATACTGATTTATATATATATATACATATATATGTGATATACTGCTTTACACATTTTTTTTTTTTCACTCTCCATTATAATCCTTTCTTTCCTTCTGATTTCACCTCCCTGTCTCATCTAGCCTTCTATGACAAGGCTGCAGAAGCAGTGGGAAGCCGAAGTAGGAAAGTACCAGATTTCCGAGAGAGGTACTGAAATGCCACTGTATTTGTGTAGATTGTGGTGGAAGCAGCACTCACAGCCTTTCTACAGGATGTTTTTTACTGAGTAATCAATTTAGGGTGAAAAACTCTGAAAAACAACATGTGATAAACAGAAATGGAGTGTAATTTTTCATTCTTTTTTTTTCTTTTTCTTTTTCTTTTTCTTTTTCTTTTTCTTTTTCTTTTTCTTTTTCTTTTTCTTTTTCTTTTTCTTTTTCTTTTTCTTTTTCTTTTTCTTTTTCTTTTTCTTTTTCTTTTTCTTTTTCTTTTTCTTTTTCTTTTTCTTTTTCTTTTTCTTTTTCTTTTTCTTTTTCTTTTTCTTTTTCTTTTTCTTTTTCTTTTTCTTTTCTTTTTCTTTTTCTTTTTCTTTTTCTTTTTCTTTTTCTTTTTCTTTTTCTTTTTCTTTTTCTTTTTCTTTTTCTTTTTCTTTTTCTTTTTCTTTTTCTTTTTCTTTTTCTTTTTCTTTTTCTTTTTCTTTCTTTTTCTTTTTCTTTTTCTTTTTCTTTTTCTTTTTCTTTTTCTTTTTCTTTTTCTTTTTCTTTTTTTTTCTTTTTCTTTCCCTTTTTTTTTGGGGGGGGGAGCAGGAGGAGAATGGTTTGATAGTATCAGTACTTCAGTTTCTTTATTTTAAAGCTTGTACTATTTTGTTCTTTGTTTTGCAGGGCAGAAATTTTTTACCATGGCTTTCCAACATTCACAGCAACTGAAATGTGCATGGCCCAGTAATGCTGAACTCATTCTTCTGCACTAGAACCTCTCACAAGAGAGAATGATGTAGTGAATCTGATAATAGCCAAAAAAGTAGACCAAAAATAAATAAATAAATAAAACAAATTTTCTTACTCTGTCACAAGAGTGCACTTCTGACAGAATCCCGCTAAAAAATGGGGTACTTTTCTGGAATACTTTCTCAGGCACAGTTAACACCATGAACAAATCTATGCTATTGATAATAACACATCATAACCCAAATGACTGCATGTTTTGGTGATACTGGTCTTGGTCTTCTGAGTGATATATACAATTATTACAGATCTCTTTTGGAGTATCTGTAATTCTGATTTTATTTGTTTCTAAGTGGAAAAAAAAACACTCTAAACCAACAATTTTCTTGTGCACATGTGTCTACCAAGGAGAATTTATTATAAGTTAACCAGTGGAAGACTGGTAAGATGTGATGAGTAGTGTAAAAAGTGGGTAAAAATAGTACAACAAGGAAATTCTGTCAGAATTGAAATTTCACTATTCCAAGTACATTAAATTCATAGTGATATGAACGTTCTCCATTCCACAAAGACAATTGCAAAACAAATCAAACCACTAAGGAAAAAAAGATGCCACTGGGATTTAGAAAGTGTCTACATATAGTGTTCCAAACCACTTGCGCTTCCTCATAAACATATACATATTATGATTCTGCACAGTGAATATTAGCTTGGATGTAAATCTTGACACCTCTGGCTTGGAGACATTTTGCACGCACTGCCTAAGTTACCATTTAAAGAACCAGAATGATCTGCTACAACTTTGAGCTGTACAATCTTACTCAAGAAGTAAAGAAAAAGAGTGGGGATTTTTATATACAAATTGAGGGTTCTTTGGAAAAATGGGACTAATTGTATTTATTTGGAAACTCTCCTAGCACAAACCTTTTATCTTCCACCATTTGCAGTCTGGTCACAGCAGTCAGTGGTCAAGGATCACATCAGTCACCCTGGCTCCTCTGTAAAGACACGAGGAATATCCAGAGTAGCATGGGGTATGGATAAAACAGTACTTGCTTCTGTGTTCCAAAAGATGACATAACAGTCTTACAAATGGTGCAGACCATTGGACAGTGGTTCATGAGCAGCAACATGGCAAAAATGAAGCATTAATAGAGTTAGTAAAGGCAAATCTCTTTAGGCATTGACATCATTAATTTATTCTTATTCTCTCAGAAGGCTGATTAATGTCTCTTTGATGAAAGAAAGAAGAAATATAGTAACACAGATCCTGCCAAGATGCCCATAAGCAGATGCACAGATGAGCAAATCACTAATTATTTTAGAAACAGCCAACTGAGGATGATTTCTTAGACACATTTTCAATTATCATAATTCATAAGGTGTGGCTACACCAGACAAAGGCTTGGTGGCTAAGCCTCATGAGCCAGAGGACACTTTATAGAAAATGTGACATTCAGGTTTGGCTAGTTTTTTTTTTTTTTTTTTTTTTTTTTTTTTTTTTTTAATGTATGAATCATTTTAATGTTTCTGCATCACACCTGGAAGTAATTCAATGATGACATTTTGATGGGTGAGCGCCTCAGTTAAGTCTTGCAGCCAGCAACATTGGAAAACAATGTAATTTCTTCTCTCAAAGGACTGTAGTGTTTGCTAAGGACACTGAGATTATGTTTTTACTTCTATGCTAACCATGGGAAAGTTTCTGGCCACTTAAGCTGTCTGGCAAAGAACTGATGGTGTCTATGCTCAAAAACTTTCTTAGCCTCCAAAAGAGAGTAGTCACACACAAACCACTTTTTGTAAATGGTCCCTCAAGAATAGTCATGCTTAAACCTTCTAGGAACTACTTGGAAGGCTTCCAGTTGGCATGGGAAAAAAATAATACTAGGGAAGACTTTATGAATATGCACAAGTGTGTTTCAGTACGTTGGAAGCTCCTCTGTGTTGTTCTGCTAGTCTACAGATAACCTTATCATGCTATGGCACTGATTTTTCTTGCATTATGATGCGATAAATGAAGACAAAGGAGCTCAAAAGAGTAATAGACCAAAGGCCGAACAAGACAATGAAAATGTAGAATTAGAATCACACCCTTACTCTAAATTCTAACCTGAATCATGAAAGTAACCACAGCTATAACCATGAACATAATAAAAACTCCCAGACTTAATTCCAACTCTGCCTGAAAAACCTAATCAAAACACTAAAACCTAGCCCTCATTCCCTAAACCTAACCCTACATCCTAGCTCTAAATCTTTATCCTAACCCTAACACTAATTCCAATCCTAAATCCAAACCCTGATCATAAGTATAAACCCTAAACCTAAGACTAAGCCTAACCTTAAAACTTAAAATTAAAACTAAAACTAAAAATCTTAAATCTAAAACCCTTATGCAAAACAGGAAACCTAAACCCTAACCTTAAGCCCCAGCCCTAACATTCTTTGCCTTCCTATATAACCTTTTATTCATTAAAAAGGATTATCAGATTTAATTTTTGACCAGTTCAGCACATCTGCCTTTTTAAGAGAAAAATTGATACCTTTTTCTCCTGAACATTGTACAGGACAGTACAACTTATCTGATGATAAAAGTTGACATCAAAGACCAGATTTTCTAATATTTTAACTGTGCAACATCTTAAAAAGAATGTCCCAGCTGCTGAAAAATAAGCTTCATGAGGACGAGTACATATGAAATATACTTTATCAGAACGTCATGTTCAACACTAGGGTACTGAGCAGACTTCATGATTTTCATATAAATGTGAAAATAATTTTACAGCAGAAATAAAGTTAAATGATATAATTTTATTTACAAAGCTAAAATAAATAAATAAATTAATTAAAAAATAATAATAATAAAAATTTTATGCAATATCTTGCGCTATAGCACTGAAGAGAGCCTGGCTGCATCTACACCGTCACCTCAGTTTGGTCCTAGAATAATTATGACTTCCCAGGTGCCAGGTGTTTCCTGACAGAATTGCTCTGTAGAGCTCCATGGAGACAACAAGGCTACCAGTATACCTTATGTCCTAGCTCTGGAGAACATCTGCTATTGACTGATCTCCTAGTTAGCAAAGAGAAGTTGTGTCTCCTAGTAAAACAGTTAGGGAAAACTGCAGCACCTGCTGGAATACCCAGCTGGAGTATACCCAGAACTGACCTTCAAATGTCCTCAAATACTTTGTATAAATGATACACGTATCTGTCAATCATGTTGGATAAAGTTTTACTTTTGCTCCTGTATGCAACTGAAAGCAGAAAATCTTAACCTTTGAATATCTTTGTTTTGAGTACCAAGTTTCTCTCACTATAATGATTATTGATGAAGTTTCCTTAGCTGTTGATTGGACAAGAGAAAGGCAAGTCAATTGGAAGTTTTATTCTGCCCAGGTTCTCATGTTTCTGTGCAACAAGTGCAAAATTTATTCCACCAATGGATCTTTTGATTGGAGGTACAAGAGTATAACAGTCTAACAACCCTTTTCTTACTGTATTTGCAGCTTCTCAGCTGTGTGTAGAAATCCTTGATGAGTAAAAGTCTTGAGATGATATAAGCTAATCAATGCACACTAAACTATAACAATTGCTTTTATGGTCTAACTCTTTATATTCTGATAATGTAAGTAAAAGAGTTATTATCACTGCATAAAGCATGAAACCAAAACCGGCTACATTCCTGTTTTCTCAGTAGAATGCAATTTTTAAATGCAATTTAGAAGTATTTAGAAAAATTTCACCAGCACCTACTTTTAATAAAATCAAAAAATTGCCACAGTTTCTTTTCCTGACAACAGCAAGGTCTATCGTTTTCCGTTTTATTTGATCTGTAATTCAGCAATGAAAGCTACATTTACAACAGAATAGTTTCTGTTGTGTTTTAGCAGGAAAGGAACTAGATTCTTTGCATTCAAAGAGAAGAAAATAGGAAGGAGGTTGGAGAACAAACCTATTAAAAACAAAATATACCAAGAAGACTGGAAACCTGAACAAAATTCCAGAGGAAGTGATAATGGAGATGGAAGAGTGTAGCTGTGAAAGGACTTCTGGCAAGAAAGAAGTGGTTGGCAATGGCATGTAATCTGTGAGGAAAATATTTTCTTTATCTTTTATCTATCAGACATCACTTCTCATAGTCTGTTGGGTAGCTGTAATGGTGTTAATACATATGCCCTCAGAGCATTAAGATCTTCCACTCCTACACAATGATTCAGTCTTGTGTGCTATCAGTTGATGGCAGTGCACACGGATCCAAACAGACGTCTGTGAGGATACTCTTTTATCATTGAAACTTGCAAGCCATACATAACCTAACAAATGGATGCAATAACTTAAGCGATCCTTCATCACACTTAAACTCTATTTTCATTGTTTATATTTGGATTTTGGAGCTTTGCTTAATTTAGAGGCATACCAAAATATTGCACTGGGAGCGCAGAGTTACTGTGGGTTCTCAGTTGAGAAGATGCGCATACATTTAGTTTAGACAAATAAGCAAATTAAAGGGACACACATGGTTTAAAATGAAGGTTCTGGGAAATAATCTCTAAGACCTCAAAGAAATATTTCATCTCTCTCTCTCTCTTTTAATTGCATGGTCTGGGAAGAAAACCTGGCTTTGTTTGTATCTCAGTTGGATCCATAAAAATAATCTGATAAGCAAAATTGCCATGAAATGTTCCACACTCAAGACCGACAATTTTTTGCCATCTTCTAACTAATAGGGACCTCTTCAGATTCCCAAGACCATTGAAAAATAATTGAGAGAGGTCTCATGATGATATTAGCCAGTTCTTTGAGTACCGATTGGGCCCCATACACTTATGGGCATCCAGATAAAACAACAAATACCACACAAGTTTGGAGTTGGCTGACAGTTTATTGTTCCCACAGTCACAATTCAGGGCTCCAGGGGTCCCACGACCCATCATCAGAGTTGAAGCCAGAGGCAAAGAAGGCATTAAACATCTCTGCTGTGTCTGCAGCCCTATTTGTGAAGTGACCAACTTAAGATCCTTAAGAAGGATCATTTAAAATATTGATGAATTTTTCATATTCTATATCATGCTCCTTGGAACCCATATAACGTTCAGGATTATGTATGAGTTTTAGACATCTCTCAGTGGAAAACAATATCCTGAAGAAACATATTCCTATATGTTGCTGGTTTTGTTTTTATGTTTCTTTTCTTGAATAAGCAAACTTTGCATTGCTGAACTGCAATTTAAGTCAAATTTAGGCAATGTTGCCTAAAACTGTAGAACTAGCCCATTAGAATAAGGAGTGGGGGTGAGGGGTTTAGGGGGAGTGTTGCCTTAAGAGGTGTAGCCGATTAACCATTATGGATTATAACACATATCTTGTTATATAGTGTTTAAATATAGAACTCTATTGTGTTGAATTAATGCTGAGACTATTTTGCTTCAAACTACTGACTGTTGCAGGTTGGTGCCAAAAACGAGAGACAGCTCATAGAGACGAAGTAAGGCAAAGTGGTAGCAAGCAAAAATAGCCTGTCAGGCTAAATGCTTGCTAACATGGAAGATCCTCACTTTTGTTAATTTTATTTCATCCTTTTACTGTCCTTTCAGTGACTTTGAGAAATAATTTGAAGTTGGTTTCTCAAAGAAGGTGACTTTATCCTGAAATAAATCAACACTTTACTTAATGGACTATCAGCTCAGGCATTGGTCATTTTTATGCTAATTGAACCCTCTTCTAGTCATTTTAAGAAATGTTCAATTTATAATAGGACTATTCATTTAAAGAGAGTAAATTTATCAGAAAACTTTCCTTGAAATAGCTTTTTGTGTGTAACAGCAAGTAATTATTTTCAGTAGTCAGTCTTTAGACACTGCTAAGATTCCTCCATCTTTTTTTCTAGTTCTGTTGAATAATGACACCTGCCAAGTGCTCATCTCTTCAATACTGAAGTAACATGATTAATTTTGGATGGAATTTTATTTCCTATTGAATTTTACCCCTCCCCTCCCCTCCTTTCCCCTCCCTTCCCCCCTTCCTCCCCCCTTCTCCCTCCTCTTCTTCCCATTCCCATTCCCATTCCCATTCCCATTCCCCTTTCGCTTCCCCCTCCCCCTTTATCAGTGTTCCTTTAACTTACTTGTTGTTGGATTTAAAACAGAGCTGGACAAGCAGTCTGAGTGTGATAAATAGCAGTGAAGACCCAATTAATAAACTTGCTTTCCCACTAGCTTCGCTGGAAGAGGTGCTTTCCAGCTTGCGGAGAATCACATCTACGGGTATCTGTTATCATCTTTCTGATATTGACTTTAATATTGATCCCTCATGGGAAACATAGATATGTCTTGTCTAAAGTGTTCTGCAGCTCAAAGAGAAAAAATACAAAGTCTTATATATTTCGCCCCAAGTGCTAGTTGCTTATTTTTCAGAACCAAGAAGCTGGAGAGCTTCAGGAACTGTGAAATCAGTGACAATGGGAGCTGTTAGAAGCAGGCTGTTCAGTTGCAAATGGAAGAGACATAGTACATAAAAGCCCCCAGGCTTTTGTTGATGCTGTGAGAAAATCAAAGGATAACACAGAAATAAGAACGTAGTAAAGGAAGAAACAAAATATTGAAGAGCAGGGATCAATTGTTATAATCTGCGGTTTCATTTACTGCCAGTATATTCACACCTCCTAAACTGTGTTTTCCTATTTCTTTAGATGGAGACATTTTTAAGGTTATTAACAGAAAAAAAAAGAAAAAAAAAAAGAAAAAAAAAGAAAAAAAAGAAAAAAAAAGTAATAATTTAGCTGCAGACTGCAGTGCTTTTACACAAATTATTTTATTTGTCCTATTTTTAAGGCAGGGTGTTATAATTTCCTGCCTGAAGGGAGGTCATACATGACAAGCTCTCTCTGCAAAGGCAGATTCTGTAGCTTTTCCCTGGGGGGCTCTTTAGGCATTGTGTTTGGGAATTTTTTGGTCAAACATTTCACAAAGCTGTCACTTGGAATCCACCAATACATGCAATATGAATCAACAGGTGTATAATAAATCACTGATGTATGCATAAGTCTGTAAAGCAAAACTTTCCACCTTTAAGACAAATCTCAGCAAATGCCACAGATGCAAAATAGTTGCAGCAGGTGGCAAACTGCTACAGCATTACCACCCTATCATGCAGTGAAGATGAATGGAGCTGTGTGTTTTTCCAGCATTTCACAATTATAGAATCACCTGAGTAAGACATGTATTGAAAATCAAGGCTGTTAAACGTATCTCTAAATCTCCCAGTGTAGGTTGCCTAATAATAATTATCTTTGTAATGCTTTTATGAAACTACAGCAGTTAGTTGAACCTGTCAAGTCCAAGACTTGTGAGAGAGTGTTTGCTGCTATTCAGTCCATCAAGGAATTCATTGTTATAGATTCTTCCCCAAAGAGAAAAGCCTCTCCTGTCCCCCTAAGCTGACTTTCTGAATAGCAGAAATCATAAGATTTGAAGTAGTTCCTATGTCACTGCAAAGAATTAGGCTGTAGAAGGTGGGTAGTCTAACTAGGTTAAATTTAATTGAATTTAAGTACATCTTTTAGAAAACAGTGTTCAGCCATGTTGCATAGAGTTGCTACTCTGAGAAGACCCACTAGAATCATTGGTACTTGGCTGAAATAGTTAATTATCTTTAATGTTTCATCACAAACTTTACATCTACTCTTTTCAGTGCTACTGATTCTCTGGACAGATTTCTTATTTCTCCGGGCATGACCCAACTTTCTGCATCCTGCATTAAGTCTCATTTAATTCAAAAGTTGGCTAGATAAGAAGACAGCAAAACACATTTGCAGAGACCAATCACCCATTTTGATACTGATACTGTTTTTCTCTCTCTCTCTCTTTTTTTTTTTATTTACTTTTGCTTGCCTTATATCCTTTTAAAGTATATAGTTTTCTACACCACTAGGAGACAAGATGATGATGAGAGGAAAAATTGTTTGGCTAATATGACATTGTAGACTTAGTATTGTAGACTTAGGCAGGCAGAATGAGAAGTGCTACTGAGAGTGGCAGAAACCTTGCTCACAACAGGGTGGCCATAACTCCACTGGACAGAGAGGCCCTTTTCTCTGATCCAGTGTGCTGAAAGCTGAGATTTGCTGCTGGAGCAGCAGACAGAGCTCACACTTAAGAAAGCAACTGTGAGACAAAGAAAAGGATAAAGCAGCAGTTACTTTGGGGTAGCTCAGAGAGAGCTAGAAGTGAAAAAAATGCATTAACAAAGATCTTTTTGCCACTGATAGTAAAAATATGTTTTGCAAAGATGGTCCCTTATGGCAATGTTAGTTACAAGGGACATCAGCTTCATTCTTATCTCCCAGAACGAATCAAATGCAGTCCACAGATAGGTTTTTGGTAAGCTGGTGATGCTTCACTTAAAGACTTTCTTCCATACCTATTTTAAAAGACTTTATCTTACACATATATATTAGGAACATGTGTTTTGTTTGGTTTAGTTTTGTTTTGTTTTGAATAGAAAAATAAGTCCTGATGCAGTTTCACATCCTGTTTGGAAAGGATTAATCAAAAAAAATATCTTGGTCATCTCACCTCAGGGCTCTTTTACATGGCACTATCATTAGCCTTGGACTCTAAAATGGAATACAGTGGGTACAATGCAGATCTTTTCCACTTAATGCTAAGTAAATGATGTTTTTCTGAATATGCTAAGAGCAAAATTTCATTGCCAAACATAAGCTTCATCACTGTCAGCAAAAGCTTCACCTTTGTGTCTGAAGTCAGAACTGTTGAAGAACAAGGACCCAATAACCTGTTGCCTAGGAAGCACAATAAAGATTAAATGTTTTTGCTTGCTATAAGAAAACAGAATTTTTTCATTAGAGATTATCAGTAGGAAAAATTAAGGGGTTATATTCTTCTGTGATTTAAAATCTGTAAGTTATTTGACTTCTCTGACACTGCACTCAGTGAAAAAGCTGGAAACCTTTTTTAATCTGATTTTAACTCAAATTAGGGTAATTCAAATTAGGGTGACCAGCAGGAAACAACCTTCAATTTGCAGTAATGTCCTTGCCCCACCTCTAAGTTGATTTTGTAATTCACCTCTGTAATTTGCATACACTCTGAAAAAAAAAAAAAGTTTGCTTAATGATGTATACAAGCACACACACACAGAAATAGCTAAAAAATAAATGACCTGCGTAAGACTTAAAACCTTGCAAAGAGTCAAAACACAATGAGTATTGGAAGCTGCAAATGCGATCACAGCGTGATACCAGCTTTGTGCAGTGAGCATGGAGCAAGCACAATGCATCACTAGAAATTCAAGTTGTTGCATGCAGAGTAATTTTCCCATTTACATTGCACCTGATGCAGCTGTAGAAGCTAATTAAATTGAATAGATAGAGGTTTTTTTTTTTTTTTACTTATTTATTTATTTATTTATTCATTTATTTTATTATCAAGTTCATTGTTGCTTTAGGGAAGACCAATCAAGTAGGGTTTCAGCTGATGTGCTGTATCCACACTGCTGTACTGAACATTTTCAGACTTGGTCAATCAGCTATATATTGTATTTCAAGGTGTTTCACTTATGTTTCTTTTTCACATTATTTGATCTTGTCAGTGATTAAGCTGAGGAACTGGAGCATCAGGTTACTGGGATCAGTATTCACACATCTTTCTGCCAATTTATGTGATAAGACAGCATGTTCTTGTAGCTGATCCCAGTGAAGAAGACATTTTAAAAGACTAGTCTGCATAAATAAATATCCAAGTAGCAAGAACATCATGTGCTGGTGGCATCGCAGCCCATTCGAACTTCTTTGAACCTCACCACAAATTAAAATCTAGATATTAGAAGCTCTGTCTTGGCTCGTTTTAAGCGACTTAAGAAAAAAACAGTTTTTCTTCTAATTTCCTCTTCTATTTCCTGGCCTGTTTATGTAATGTTGTAAATACCATAGTAAGTATCTGTTGTGGTTTAACCCAGTCGGCAGCTAAACACCACACAGCCGTTTACTCACCCTCCCCCCTCCCTCTCTGGGATGGGGGAGAGAAACGGGAAAGTGAAGCCTGTGAGCTGAGATAAAGACAGTTTATTAAGACAGGAAAATAATAATAATAATAATAATAACAATAACAACAACAACAACAACAACAATAATATATTATTATTATTATTATTATTATTATTATTATTATTATTATTATTATATAATGTGTATGAAACAAGTGATGCACAATGCAATTGCTCACCACCCGCTGACCGATGCCCAGCCTATCCCCGAGCAGCCGGTACCCCCACCCCAGCCAGCCACCCCTATATATTGTTTAGCATGACATCAGATGGTATGGAATACCCCTTTGGCCACTTTGGGTCAGCTGTCCTGGGTCTGTCCCCTCCTAGCTCCTGCTGCACCCCTAGCCTGCCCGCTGGCAGGACAGAGCGAGAAGCTGAAAAGTCCTTGGCTTAGTGTAAGCACTGCTCTGCAACAATTAAAACATCAGCATGATATCAGCCCTCTTCTCATCCTAATCCAAAACATAGCACCCTACCAGCTACTAGGAGGAAAATTAACTCTATCCTAACTGAAACCAGGACAGTATCAGAAGTACTTAGGTAAGTAGCAAAGGTTGTTGTAATGTCATAAGTGTATTTAACTGCATCTGTAATTCTGTGTAGACATAGGTGACCTCCTGCAGTCCCTTCCAAACTGAACGTATGTGCGCTTCTATATTAAAATATGACTTTATTATTTTCTTGTTATATTCTATTGTTATATCTTATTTTATTTATGTATTTGTACATATGTATTCACATCAGTAAGAGTAGATACTCCAGAAATAATATAGAATGTGAAAAATCCTTCAACTTTACAGTTGCCCAAGCTGTTTCTTAGCTTGTGTTCAAAAATCCACCATCATTAACAACAAACTGTATATTGAAATGGTCATGGACATTACAGAGCACTAATTAGAGGAGAGATATCTGGTATATTATAAAAAATGATTATGCAAATACTGTGATCCTGATCATATCTCAGTACTTTCGTAATGCATTCTGAATGTATTTATGCATGGTATTTTATGTTTTCTGGCAAACCTCTTCATTATGCACAGTCTTTCGATGTTGAAATTCTAAGTGAAGGAAAACCCATGGATAACTAGATCTAGTCTCACATCCTCTTTATTTTCTCACCTCTGACTTCTGAAAGTTGCTATTTTACAGAGTAATCTTGATAGGCATTCAGCTGTGTTCGACCGTGGAATATCAAATATATATTTCCCATGTGGAACAAAATGCCCTTGGCCTTAATTACTTCTAAGTCCCTCTTCTCATGTGTTTTCACAGGACACTACTTGACTGCATGAGGGAAACTTCAGAGGGAGCAACTGCACACTAGGCAGTGGAGATATTGCTGCAGACGTGAGTGGTATTGGTTTCCATGCAGCATCCCCCCTGTGGTTAATTTCATTGGCGTTAAACTGACCAACGTGACCGGTAAATATGTGCACATGTATGCACGCACATGCACAGATCATCCTCCATGAATGATTCTCCAGAGTTACTATATTATAAAAACTGCCTACAATCTTTAAAGATATGTTTGCACAAGAGGAGAAGAGATAATCAGACTTTAAATAGAGGTTTGTAACAAAATTTTAGTGGTGTCTACCAGTGTATGTATTGAAGTATTTCATGTGCTGTGAAAATGCTGGTGTATGAGATGGACATATATATGGGATTTATAGGTCGGCAGTCTAAACAAGCAGTTAGCCTATGGGCTAATGAGTAATTCTGAGGTCTGTGTATAATGTATGTGTTTGTCGTCCTATGAATGCAATATGCCAGGCAAAATAACATTTTTTTTTGTTTGTTTGTTTGACCTTTTTCTTTTTTAACACCTGGGGCATGGAAAGGGCCATTTGAAATCTTTGTGTTTCCACCTAGGCAATCCTTTGGATTAAATCCTATTACAGAAAGTATATTGATCTCCTTTATAAGACTAGAAACTTATATTTTAATGATATCTGGGGTATTCACACACTTTTCATCAATTTTTCTGCCTTCTTGGTATAGTTATTTATTTTACGGATGCAGATTATTTCCTTTCCCAATTTCTGTATCAGACATAATGGTTATTTTATTCTAAAAGAGAAGATTTTTAAATGTCCATTTTTTAAGCACTTCAAACCTGTCCGTTATTGTGAGAAGTAAATCATTAGTATTTGACTTTCAAAAACATTTTGTAGACCACCTATGCTTTTTGTTTTATTAGGTTTTGTCCTAGTGCTCTGGCATCCTGACAAGTTTAAGAATATTTGTCCCAGATTCCTAAAAAGTGCTGGAGTTCAGCAGCTCAAAGGGAATGTATCTTCAAACACTTGGGTTAGGACCACAGAGAATTCATGAAGCTAATGTACTAATCAAGTGCACAAAGGTAAAGTTTATTGTCCTGGCCAATTCAGCTTGAAAACATGGCCTCAGTGGCTGAAATACTTCTAATTTCTGTGAGAGTGGCATGGTCAATATCCCTTTGGAGCTGCAGCTTGCAGCTGGCTATGTAGTCTGCTTGCCTGTGTGCTCTAGGTAATGACCATTTCCTCCACCAGTGGAGGGCATAGCACCTGTTTGTTTGGAGGTATTTCTCTACAGAAACCTACAGAAAAAATAGTTGCATCAATCTTTCTCTCTCTTTCTCTCTCTTTCTCTCTCTTTCTCTCTCTTTCTCTCTCTTTGTCTTTTCCAAAATTTGTCTCATGTGTTGGCATAAACACAGAAGTTGTTTTTTTGAATTCTTATTCCTGCCAATTTGTAACTGTGGAAACAGTTTTAAGTACCTGAATGGCTGATAGTGTACCTTGAATCCTTACATGTGCATATTCCCAATCAGTTTGTAAGAACAAAAAAAGGGAGGGAATGGTAGTGCACTATAGCATGGTATTTTGAAAAATAAATAAATAAATAAATAAAATACAGTGTCCTGGTTTTGGCTGGGATAGAGGGATAGAGTCATTTTTCCTCCTAGTAGCTGGTATGGTGCTGTGTTTGGGATTTAGGATGAGAATAATATTGGTAACACACTGATGTTTTAATTGTTGCAGAGCAGTGCTTACACCAAGCCAAGGACTTTTCAGCTTCTCGCTCTGTCCTGCCAGTGGGCAGGCTAGGGGTGCAGCAGGAGCTAGGAGGGGACAGACCCAGGACAGCTGACCCAAACTGGCCAAAGGGGTATTCCGTACTATATGGCGTCATGCTGAGCAATTATATGGGGGGGCTGGCGGGGGTGGGGGTACAGGCTGCTCAGGGGTAGTCTGGCATCGGTCAGCGGGTGGTGAGCAACTGCATTGTGCATCACTTCTTTTGTACACATTATTATTAGTACTACTATTATCATTAGTACTGTTATTTTCCTTCCTTTTCTGTCCTAATAAAATGTCTTGATCTCAACCCACAGGCTTTCATCTCTTTCCTGTTTCTCTCCCCCATCCCAGAGAGGGAGGGGGAAGGGTGAGTGAACAGCTGTGTGGTTCTTAGCTGCCGGCCAGGTTAAACCACAACACAGAGCTAATATCTGGCTGGTTTCATCTTAGTGTTTTGGAGTTACCATTCAGAAAATATTCAGCATAAAGTTAGCGCTCAGAAGGTCTGTGTTTGTTCTCAGGGAAAGCTTTTTTCCACTTCATAACTGCTGGTAGAACTCTACCATTTGTAAAGGTGTGAGCCACAGGACAAGTGATAATATGAATTGCCACTATATTGTGATTTACAACTCCATTATCTTCCATTATATAGTCATTTGAATGAGACGGGGAAAACTCTGGAGGGGAAAACTCTGGAGAACAATCAAAACAAAATGAAAGAGTATGCCAGTATTGTAGAATACATCCAGTAAATTTTAAGAAAAAGCTTCATTAAAATGCAGTGATAATCTGTACTTGAATGGAATTTATATTTTCAAGGAAGCTTTATTTTAGACTGTCAACTTCAAGCTGATGTTCAGAGAGAACCTAGTTACTGAGATGAATATACTGTGTTGCCATACACATGCAAAGCACTAATATATTTGGGGCTTCTGAAGTACCTTTCACCACCAATAGATATAGATAATAGGTATTTACACCTTACACATTTTGCCTGAGGTCCTTTCTTACTAGGTAATTGGCAGATAGTGAAGCTTTATGCTGAGGTGTTTTACATTAATTTCTTATTGTTCTTTAAGTGTGATGCTGGACTGACTAATATTTTATGCATGCAAATGAGTCTCTGAAGCTTTAGTGAGCAGGTCTAATAAAAACAACATAGAGTTCTATTAAATGTATTTATTTGTGATTAATATTGATTAGTCATTGGCTTGTTTTTAGAAATATTGCCTTCACTCTTCCTACATGCTTCTTGTTTTCTTTATGAAAAGGTGTATACGTTTTTGCCAAGTTGTTTAGAAAATTAAAGCTGACCACCTACTCTCTGTGCCACTCAGATTAGCTTCACATTTCCAGTTTCATTCTTTTTTCTTTTCTTTTCTTTTCTTTTCTTTTCTTTTCTTTTCTTTTCTTTTCTTTTCTTTTCTTTTCTTTTCTTTTCTTTTCTTTTCTTTTCTTTTCTTTTCTTTTCTTTTCTTTTCTTTTCTTTTCTTTTCTTTTCTTTTCTTTTCTTTTCTTTTCTTTTCTTTTCTTTTCTTTTCTTTTCTTTTCTTTTCTTTTCTTTTCTTTTCTTTTCTTTTCTTTTCTTTTCTTTTCTTTTCTTTTCTTTTCTTTTCCTTTCTTTTCTTTTCCTTTCTTTTCTTTTCCTTTCTTTTCCTTTCTTTTCCTTTCTTTTCCTTTCTTTTCCTTTCTTTTCCTTTCTTTTCCTTTCTTTTCCTTTCTTTTCCTTTCTTTTCCTTTCTTTTCCTTTCTTTTCCTTTCTTTTCCTTTCTTTTCCTTTCTTTTCCTTTCTTTTCCTTTCTTTTCCTTTCTTTTCCTTTCTTTTCCTTTCTTTTCCTTTCTTTTCCTTTCTTTTCCTTTCTTTTCTTTTCTTTTCTTTTCTTTTCTTTTCTTTTCTTTTCTTTTCTTTTCTTTTCTTTTCTTTTCTTTTCTTTTCTTTTCTTTTCTTTTCTTTTCTTTTCTTTTCTTTTCTTTTCTTTTCTTAGAAGAAATCCAGCCTGTCTTCCTGTTATGATGCTCAGAAATGTAGGGCAGGAGAATGCAAGGTGTGAACTTGCCTTTCTGATAGCAACCTCCCCCAGTGCTGCAGGTACAGCACTGATGGGAGGCAGGGCCCAGCCCAACACGATGGGGGCTGCAACAAGAAGGGAATAGGAAATGCATGAATTTCCCAGGTAAGATACAGAAAAGACAGTAACTCAGAACTAGGAAATGAAAATTGCGATGTTTTCCCTATCTTCAAAAATTTCAGGATGTTCTTTCAAAATGTCTGTCTGGAACAAGGATTAAAGTTTTTTACATAAATATATATTTCATTTAAAATAAAATTTCTAAAAACATAAAAAAATCTTATATGTTTTGAAGCACATGTGGTTTTTAAGTAGTTATTTTAAGTCTTTTAAGTAAGAGGAAATAAATTAAAAGACCAGTCAGAAACAGCCTTTTTTTTTTTTTTTTTTTTTTTCCTCCTGTACAACAAATTACATGGTAAGTGGGGATGTAAATTAGAATACAGACATACCAGTTGTCAGTGATGAAACCTGGCTGGGGCAGTGCCTGATAGCTGGTTTCTGTGTGGATCAGTTCTCAGTGTAGAGGAGAGACTGGGACTCTGCAGTTCCGGGTTCTGCTCCTGTTTTCAGGAGCCTTTAATTTGCAAGTCTCACTTCTCTTTTATGTCCTTCTGCTGTCTGATCCCATGGATAAGTCTTTTGCTTCAACTGCCTTTTCTGCATTAGCCTTGTGATGCTCCATGTGCTTGTATTGGCTCTAGATGGAGTCAGCTGAAGAGCAGCACTTAGTAGTGTACAGTTTGCTTCTAATAAAATTCACAAATACATTGTTTGTGAACTGCATTGAATATGAGGTTCACAAAGATATTGTTTTCTTCTAGGAAAGTTGATTTTAATCTTTTTTCTTTTTTTTCTAGAAAGAATTTTTTTGATGTTTGGGAAAACTGAAAGAGAATAAAAAATAAAGGTGCTGTTAGGAGTTTGGATGATGCAGTCTAAGGTGGTACTTTTTTGTCTAATGAATTTCTGAAAACAAACAAACAAACAAAAGGTCACCAGAAATCTGACGGTGTAAGCTTGTTTTATGTCAGCTTACTTCAGGACTCTCTTTGTGTAGTAACAGAAAGTACAACTGAAATGCTGGAATTCCTTTCATGTAGAGGGTATCCTATCTAACAAGCAGAGATGCTTTCAAAATATGCATGCTTCTGACAGAAAGCAGCTATTGTCAGAACTGTAGTTCTGAAACCCATCAGCCCACAGAAAATGTGGAAGTAAAATGTTATATGCTTTTCAGTGCTGCATTGTCAAATAACTAAATAACCATGGAACTAACAACGAGCAGCAGGAAAGGTAATTCTATTCTTATTTTCATTTTGTCACATAAGAATGTTACTTTGTTAAACTCTGTAACTGTACAAAGTGGCAAGTTCAGCGTAAACAGTCTGTTTACAGGCACTAAAAACACCTGTGGATGACTGAGATCATCTCATTTCCTATCCCTCAATCTCAAGACTTCTGTGTTGAATTAATTCATGTCAGTTCTTTGAATATCTGTACTACACACTATGCATATTTCTGCATTGTATGCTGGAGCAATTTCAGGACTTGAAAGGCTCAGCTAGATACCACAAGGTATTTACAAGGGATTCATACTCTGCACACATCATTCTAGATACATCCTCCCATCAGAATACATTCATTTGAAATCAGTGTAGGTACTCTGATTGTACACTTGAATCACCAGCTCTTTAGGAAAAATGCCTTTGTTGCATTTTCTTGAAATATTCTTTTATTAAATGGAATTCAGGAGCTGTTCCCCAAAATTTTGAACTCTCAGGGATTCATATATAAAATGGCTTCACACAGTTAATACACTTGCCGAGGCGATCGGCTCCAGGGCAGACGCGTTCTGCAGCGGAGCAGGGGATCGGGACAGGCAGGGCTTTTTTTTCTGGCATCGAGGCCACTCGAGGGAGCCGCCAGGACCCGGCAGCCCTCGCGAGGGAGGCTGACGAGGCGTAGGCGGAGCCAGCAGCGCCCCCTCCCCAGTTGTTCAAAAACAGCCCCTAGGGAGCGCGAGCCACCAGGAGCGCAGCAAACAGGGAGGGCAAACAGGGCGTGGTGCGTCAGAAGGGCGGGGTGCGGCAGTTTGCGCGGCAGTTTGCGCAGGCAGGGCGAACATGGAGGGCCCCTCACTGGTCTTTTGCAGCGGTCTTTCCCTTCGGTACCTGTAACCTGCCTGCGAGGAACCTGGCCATGCTATCAACCAGGCAGGAAAACATGGCCACGGCATCTCTTGCTGCCTCTCCAGCCGCTGTCACCGATGTGGTTACTCAGATGGAGGGCTCGGGGAAACACACAGCCATCCAGGTCTTGGGCTGAAGGGTGTGCCCGAGTCTTCTGTTGGTATCCGACAACAGCGGCGAGGAATATGCCTGTG
This sequence comes from Anser cygnoides, assembly GCF_040182565.1. Taxonomy (NCBI): domain Eukaryota; kingdom Metazoa; phylum Chordata; class Aves; order Anseriformes; family Anatidae; genus Anser; species Anser cygnoides. The sequence goes on along the minus strand of NC_089912.1, from coordinate 9,279,050 downwards.
GGAGGTGTGCCCAGGTTGAAGAGCTGCTCAGCCAGGTAGCAGAGCTTCGGGAGGAGGTGAGCAGGCTCAGAAGCATCAGGGAGTCAGGGAAATTGACTAGTGGAGGTGTACTCTGCCCTCTCTGAGACAGACTCACGAGCCTGCCATAGCACAAATGCTACGCAGAAGACAAAAGTTCCCTCATCCCGCCAGGCAGCAGGAGGGGACCTAAGCCAACGGGGGGAATGGAGGCAGGTTCCTGTTCGGTGGGGTAGGCGAGCCCTGTCCCTGACCACCTCACCTTCCCATCTACCCTTATATAACAGGTACGAAGCTCTTGAACATGACAATCAGAACAATAAAGCAGGCGAAAGCCCATCCCGGTTGGTGAGGATGACTAAGGCAAGGTCCTCTACCCCCCGCATTGCTACATCAGCTCTCAAAAAAGAAGGGTTATTGTCATGGGGGACTCCCTTTTGAAAGGGACAGAGGGCCCAATATGCCAACCGGACCCTACCCACAGGGAAGTCTGTTGCCTCCCTGAGGCTCGGGTGAGAGACTCACCCGAGGAAAGTCAAGCGCCTGGTACGGCCCACTGACTACTACACACTAATGGTCTTTCAGACTGGTAATGACGAGGTAGCAACGAGAAGTCCGAGAGTGATCAAAAGGGACTTTAGGGCTTTGGGGCGACTACTTAAAGGATCAGGGACACAGGTTGTGTTTGCCTCTGTCCTTCCGATAGGAGGGATCGAAGCTGACAAGCAGACTTGTCACATTAACACGTGGCTTCGGGACTGGTGCAACCAGCAGAATTTTGGGTTTTTCGATCACGGGAAGGTCTACGCAACCCCGGGCCTGCTGGCACCAGATGGGATGCGCCTCTCTCAGAGAGGGGTGAGGATTTTTGCTCAGGAGTTGGCAGGGCTGATAGATAGGGCTTTAAACTAGAGTCGAAGGGGGAAGGGGATAGAACCAGGCAAGCCGGTGACGAGCTAAGGGATGGTGTGCTAGAATCAGAGGGACTGTGTCCTAGTGAGGCCCTTCGGTCGGCTCCACAAGGTGCTGCATGTAGGGAGGCACATTTGAAGTGCTTCTACACAAACGCATGCAGTATGAGGAATAAAATGGATGAGCTAGAAGTCTTGGCCCAGTCCCACAGCTATGACATCATCGGCATAAGTGAAACCTGGTGGGATGAGTCCTGTGGCTGGTGTGTTGCAATAGATGGTTACAGGCTCTTCAGGAGGGACAGGCAGGGTAGGCAAGGTGGTGGGGTGGCGATGTATGTGAAGCATGGGCTGGACTGTGTGGAACTTCAAGTTGGTAATGGCAAAGTTGAGAGCCTCTGGGTAAGGATTAAGGGATGAATAAATAAAGGGGATGTCGTTGTGGGAGTCTATTACAGACCACCTGGCCAGGACGACAATGCTGATGAATTATTCTTTGCAGAACTAAGAGATGCCTTGAGATCGACTCCCTTTGTCCTAATGGGGGATTTTAACTTGCCAGACATCAACTGGAATCACCACACGGCTGACACGAGCAAGTCCAGGAGGTTCATAAAGCACCTAGATGATAACTTCTTGGTGCAGGTGCTAAGTGAGCCAACTAGGAAAGGCGCCCTCCTAGATCTGTAGCTGGAGAACAGAGAGGGTCTTGCAGGAGACATGGCAATTGGCGGCCGTCTCAGTCACAGTGACCATGAAGTGGCTGAGTTTAGAATTTATGGTGACAGAAGGAAAACTGCCACCAAAACTTCAGCCCTGGATATGAGGAAAGCAGACTTCAGGCTGCTCAGGGAATTAGTCAGCAAGGTCCCCTGGGAAACTGCTTTTGAAGGCATTGGCGTCCATCAGTGCTGGTCCATCTTTAAGCACTGTCTCCTAAAAGCTCATGATCAGGCGATTCCAAAATATCAGAAGTCAGGCAAGCGGGGCAGAAGGCCGGCCTGGCTGACAAGGGATCTTCTACTGGAGTTAAGGCAAAAAAAGAAAGTGTACGGCTGCTGGAAGGAGGGTCAGGTGACAATGAAGGAATATAGGAATGCTGTTCATGTTTGTAGGGAGAAAATTCATGTGGCCAAAGCCCAACTAGAGTTGAAGCTGGCCATGTCTGTGGGAGACAATAAAAAGGATTTTTTTAGATATGTGAACAGAAAAAGGAGAACCAAAGAAAACATAGGTCCGCTACTAGATGGGGAGGGTCTCCTCACAGACAATGACATAGGCAAAGCAGAGACATTTAATGCCTTCTTCGCCTCTGTCTTCAATGCTGATGATGGGCTTCGGGACCCAGGGTGCCCTGAGCTGGACGACCATGACGGTGGGAATGACAAACTCCCAACCGACCCTGAACGTGTGCAGGATTTGCTGCTCCACCTGGACCCATACAAGTCCATGAGTCTGGATGGGATTCATCCCAGGGTGCTTAAAGAGCTGGCAGACGTCATCACAGGACCTCTCTCAATTATTTTTCAACGATCTTGGGAATCTGGTGAGGCCCCATTGGACTGGAAGCTGGCAAATGTGACAATTTTCAAGAAGGGTAAGAAAGAAGACCCTAGCAATTACAGGCCTGTCAGTCTCACGTCAGTGCCTGGTAAAATTATGGAGAGGATGATCCTTGAAGTTATTGAAGCGCACCTGGGGGACAATGCAGTCATTGGTCCCAGCCAACATGGGTTCATGAGGGGTAGGTCCTGCCTAACAAATTTGATTTCCTTTTATGATAAGATCACCCATCTAGTCGATCAAGGGAAACCAGCTGATGTGATCTTTTTGGACTTCAGCAAAGATTTTGACACGATTTCCCATAGGATCCTACTGGACAAAATGGCCAGCATACAGCTAAACAAAAACATCATTCGATGGGTGAGCAATTGGCTGACAGGCAGGGCTCAAAGGGTCGTGGTAAATGGGGCCACATGTGGCTGGCGGATGGTCACCAGTGGGGTCCCTCAAGGCTCCATTTTAGGGCCAGTCCTCTTCAATGTTTTTATAAATGATTTGGATGTAGGACTAGAAGGTGTTTTGAGCAAATTTGCCGGCAACACTAAACTTGGAGGAGTTGTGGACTTGGATGAGGGTGGAAAGGCCTTGCAGAGAGATCTGGACAGATTGGAGAACTGGGCGATCACCAACCACATGAAGTTTAACAAAAGCAAGTGCCAGGTCCTGCAGCTGGGACGGGGCAACCCTGGCTATACGTACAGACTGGGCGATGAGACACTGGAGAGCAGCCCTGCAGAGAGGGATCTGGGGGTTGTGGATGACATCAAGTTGAATATGAGCCAGCAGTGTGCCCTGACAGCCAGGAGGGCCAACCGTATCCTGGGGTGCATCAAGTATGGCATTGCTAGTCGGTCGAGGGAAGTGATTGTCCCACTCTGCTCTGCGCTGGTGCGGCCTCACCTCGAGTACTGTGTGCAGTTCTGGGCACCACAGTACAAAGAGGACATTAAACTGTTGGAGAGTGTCCATAGGAGGGCGACGAAGATGGTGAAGGGCCTAGAGGGGAAGACGTATGAGGAGCGTCTGAGGTCACTGGGCCTTTTCAGCCTGGAGAAGAGGAGGGTGAGGGGGGACCTCATCGCAGTCTACAACTTCCTCGCGAGAGGGAGTGGAGAGGCAGATGACCTATTCTCTGTTATCACCAGTGATAGGACCCGTGGGAACGGTGTGAAGCTGAGGCAGGGGAAGTTTAGGCTGGACATCAGGAAGAGGTTCTTCACTGAGAGGGTGGTCGCACACTGGAACAGGCTCCCCAGTGAAGTAGTCACTGCACCAAGCCTGTCTGAATTTAAGAAGAGATTGGACTGTGCACTTAGTCACATGGTCTAAACTTTTGGGCAGACCTGTGCGGTGCCAGGAGTTGGACTTGATGATCCTTATGGGTCCCTTCCAACTCGGGATATTCTATGATTCTATGATTCTCTGATCTTACAAGTAAAATTCAATGGAAAATGAGGCTTTGGGAGGGGATGAATCTCAGACACTGTCAAGGTAAAAGAACTTGCAGTCACAAGCAAAAAATAAATAAATAAAATATAAAACACATTATTGACAGGCTACACTGCAGATGATATCTTCTATAGTTAATTTATATTAGATGAATGGTGGAGCCAGAGATGAAATCCTTTTTTCAGAGTGAAAATTATTGAACAAATTAAGCTTCTTCAGTTTTCATCTGCTCACAAAAGTCTCTGTGTACTGTGATGTGAACCTTGTCAGCACAGAACCTGGACATCTGTGATAAGCGGTCACATGGCACTGCTCATAGTCACACGTCACACTTACAACAAACGTTGATTTGCTCTGTATTAGTCCGTTCTGCGGAGATATCTGAGATTATGCAGAGCAGTGTTTTGTGCTTTCTTGGGGGAGGACAGAAGGAGTTGAGGTTAATGAATTCACATCTCTTGTGCTTTCTTTGGAACAAACAGGCCGAAGGTGTAGATCTCAAACTTCACATGGAGGCTTATGAGGCTGCTGTGAGTTCCCACAGGTTCCCAATCAAGTTGCATCATTGCAGGAGATCTCACAAGAGAGTACTTACCTGAAAGCTTTCAGAAATTCATGGGGCATTTTGGGGCAGGTTATTGAATGCTCTGGGAATAAGTCAAACACTGAGTTTGGATGTTGGTTGGAAAAGACAGCTTGTTGTCTGGGCTAAGGAAAGCAGCCTTCAAAATTCCACCTAAGTTCACTCAGGTTGTTTTCTGGCTTTCATTGGTGATACAATCAATCACGCATGCTCTTGGTGAACAGAATTCCCATTTGATATGCTTTATGCTCCCTGCCAGCTGAAGCAGTAGAAATCATAAGTAGTGAAATCCATTGCTGATGAAATTTTCATTTTGTGTAAGGGGTTGAGGGGTAGGGGTCTGCGTTTTCTGAAGAACAGTTCACCAGATTCTGAGTGGTGTTAACATCAACATTTTCCTGTGAATTACACTTCTGACTGGTCCAGTGTTTAATATTAGTTAAGTTGGTCCTGAGCAAAATCTGCAGTCACATTTTTTGTTTTCATTAGATCTTGCGGTTTTGAGAACAACTGCGAAACAAAGGAAACAGTTCCAAGGATGACTTGAATAACTTCTTCAGGATAAGCATATGCATATATAATTACAAAGCGGATACATGAGATGCTGAAGTTGTGTATTTAAAATCAAGAAATCCAGAAAGTGCAAAGCTAAAAGTACTGATTCTTCATTATCTTGCATGTTCTATTGCCTGTTAACTTTGTTCAAAGAAGACAGCACAATCTGTTAATCATCAGCAATTTCTGCATCCATTTTATCCACATACTAAAACAAGGATATACTTGTATATAGTCTTTGACAAGAATGAATACTATCTCAGGTGGATAGCTCAGCTTCCTCAGCATATGGAAGTTCTGTGAATTGCAAAATACTGGAATTGGAGTGAATTACCTTTCATACACATAAATCCCAGTCTTGAAGAGGAGTCATAATCATCAAAGGAAAGGAAAGTATATATAAAACAGAGATTAGCTACTCTTATTGTTGAAAACAATGTCAAAATTCCCACTGACTATAACATATGTAAATGTGGACCTTCAGTTTTTTTCCTCTGAGAGAAGAATATACTAAAGAAGAAACAAAAATGGTTGAAAGAAAGCTTTAGACCGCCGAGAAACTGAAGAAAGGGCTAGCTATGTAAGATTTACAGCTTTGGAATATCTGGAATTTGCATTGTGCTATACTTTTCTTCTCTGAAACTAAAACAATCCATGCATACTGAAGGCATCTGGTTTGCTTCTAGAAAGCCAGACAATCACCTATCCCTCTCAACCTATTCATAATGTAATGAAAATTGTCATTTTAAAAGTCTTGTAAAGAAATATTTTAAGCAACTACTTTTAAGACAAACTCTTCCTCCCATTCATGCATATGAGAGCAAAAAAAAAGGGGTATTCTAGAATGGGATGGTTTCTTGTCAAAACGATGAAGAGTGCCTATCTATGACAGTGCTTAAGCACAGGATGAATAAACAGGTGAGCTTTCCTAGTTATAATTGTGACAACATGTGGTCTATGCCCAGATTTTGTGCTCAGAAACTTGCTGAGAGGAAGGTATCTTTGAACTGATATATTTTTTTCCCTATTTTTTTTTCCCCTAGTATGTTTTGAACCTCTTTTGAATCAATGTACATCCTTTGGCATTCATAGCAACCTGCAACAAAGAATGACAGTTCAGCTGTGGCTTGCCACCATCTCATCTTTGTGCTGAACCTGCCCCCTGCTAGCCCCTTTTATCTTCTCTAAGGTAAAACACTGAACAAATTTCCCCAGATTGTTTTTTCCATTGCAGTCACAGTCCACTGCCACACCTCCTCAGCCATACTTCATTCATTCATTCATTTTCCTACAAGTTTGGGTCCCTCCCACGGGATGCCTTCCTTCCTGAACTGAGCCTGCGGGGGCTGCCCACAGGCAGCAGCTCTTCAGGAACTGCTCCCACATGGCTCCGTACCACAGGGTCCATCCATCCCCCAGGAGCAAACTGCCCCAGCACAGGTCCCCCCCCCGGGGCAGAAGCTCCCCCCAGACCCCCTGCTCCTCCATGGGCTCCTCTCCACGGGCTGCAGCTCTGGTCCAGGGCCTGCTCCTGCGGGGGCTCGCCATGGGCCACAGCCTCCTCCAGGCCACATCCACCTGCTCCACCGGGGGCTCCTCCACAGGCTGCAGCGTGGAGATCTGCTCCATGTGGGACCCATGGGCTGCAGTGGGACAGCCTGCTCCACCAGGGGCCTCTCCACAGGCCGCAGGGGAACTTGTGCTGCGTGCCTGGAGCACCTCCTGCCCTCCTGCTGCACTCACCTTGGGGGCTGCAGGGCTGCTTCTGTCTCATTTCTCACTCTTCTCTCCCAGCTGCCATTACACCACATTTTTCTCCTTTCTTAAACTCATTGTCCAAGAGGCGCAAGCAGCATGTCTCATAGCTCAGCTCTGGCCAGTGGTACATCCCTTTTGAGACTGTCTGGAGCTAGCTTTTCTCTAACATGATGCAGCTGCTGGGCTCTGCTTACAGAGACCATCCCTGTAGCCCCTCTGCTGCCAGAACCTTGCCACATAAGCCCGGAGGTTCTTCCTGGAAATAGTCTGAAATGCCAGATGCAGATTTTTTTCCATGTTCATCTTCTGTTCAAAGACTTGAGCAATAACAACCAGCACTCACTGTTGGTGTAATTCCCTCAGCAGGTATCAAAGCACTTCCTGAAAGGACTTCACACAAGTGAAGCCTAATATCAGACTTAAAAGTGAAATAAGTAGACAGATGATTTGCAGACATGTCTGTGATCACTGTTGTGATGACTATTTATTCCATGCAACATAACCGTTTAGTTTTAGTGCTTGTGCATGGAATTGGCTTAGAGCGTGGGTCTGCAATTAATACTACTTACTGCAATTTGAGTAGGTGCAAGTCAGGTGCCTGAAAGGTGGTACTGTACTTTTTATATTTTGTTTTCTTCCTTCTGACCTCCAGCTGGTATTGATGTTGTATTACAAAATCTGTGGCAGCACTGTGACAAGTTCATTTCATGGCCCAGGCCCTAGAAGTCAAAGGCAGGGACTGGGAGAATGAAGAACTGGCCAGTGTAGGAGATGATTAGGTTCAAGACCGGCTAAGGAACCTGAAGGTGCACATCTCCATGGGACCTGCTGAGATATGTCCATGGGCCCTGAGGGAATTGCTGGATGTAGTTGCTAAACCACTGTCCATCATATTTGAGAAGATGTGGCAATCTGATGAAGTTCCAGTGACTGGAAGAGGGGAAAAATAACCCCCATTAATGTAAAGGAAAAAAAGGAAGACCTGTGGAACTACTGGCCAGTCAGTCTCATCTCTGTGCGTGGCAAGTTCATGGAGCAGATCCTCTTGGGAACTCTGCTAAGGCACATGGAAAATAAGGAGGTAATTGGTGACAGCCCACATGGTTTCACTAAGCACAAATCATGCCTGACAAATCTGGTGACCTTTCTATGATGGGGTTACAGCATTGGTGGATAGGGAAAGAGCAACTGACATCATCTACCTGGACCTGTGGAAAGCGTTTGACACTGTCCCCAATAATATCCTTGTCTCTAAATTGGATAGACATTGATTGGATAGATGGAGCACTCAGTGGGTAAGAATTTGATGGTTGCACTCAGAGAGTTGCAGTCAACAGCTAAACGTCCATGTGGACATCAGTGCCGAATGGTGTTCCTCAGATGACAGTACAATGTGGTTCTCTCACATTTCTCACTCCTCTCTCCCAGCTGCTATTTTTTTCCCCTTTCTTCAATCTGCTCTCCCAGGGGCAAAACCCACATTGCTCATGGCTCAGCTCTGGCCAGCAGTGGATCCCTTTTGGAGCTGGCTGGAGCTGGCATGGGACAGCTTCTGGGCTGTGCTTGCAGAGGTCACCCCTGCAGCCCCACTGCAACCAAACCCTTGCTATGTAAGCCCACTACAGGCTCAATTTTTTTTTCTGCTGAGAATTGCCCTTGTATGGAAAATTAATGAGGCCAAGAAAACGGATATCAAAATGTACATCATTTGCAGCATGTTGCTAATGAGCAAAGGAAGAAATTCACATTTTTTCCCCTCTTGAATGCCCCCTTTTCAGCTGAAACTATTTTCTGTTAATTAATCCTAATTCACGGTGTCCCCAGTATTCTTCAAACATTTTTTTCTTCATCATTTAAAAATGCATAGAAATAAGATACAGTTATACACGGGCATGCAAAACTATCTATATATATATTAGAGAGTGTGGCTTTCAAGCTACCTTATCTATGATAGATAGTGGGCTCAGTTAGGTGAGGCATAATATCATTGAGAGATTCAGTAGTAGTAAAGGATTTGCATACAGCTTCTCTGCAAGGCAGCAATTTCCTTTCAACTTCATAAATTAAAACAGAAAACAAACTAGCAGCTGAGGTACAGAAATTGCTATGAAAGCTGGAGAAGGTAATAGCAAAAGGAGTGCTCCTGGATAGATCTACTATATTTCACATTGCAACAGCCTTTGGCATAGAGCACTCCGTGAAGTCTGGTTACGAATATAAAGCCACATGCATTAAAGAAATACTTTACAGCTGAGTGTAACATTGTTACATAGAGAATTGCACAGAGTAGAGTGATTACTCCTCTGCTTTTCTCATGGTTAATATCTTTTGGATATATTATTATAACTTCTGAGAGGCCAATGTGCTTACAACTTTAAAAGGGTGACATAGATTTGTCAGTATGGATTCCTTTGCCATGTCACAGCCTGGGCTATGTGTAACAAAAATCCCATGAATATCATCACCATGAAGCATTTCCCTCTCACTGTTTGCTACCTACCTCAGAGTCAAGCGCAGTCAAATAAATTGTCTGCTATTCAATGAATGCATTCAATCAAGGTTTCTTTCTTTTCAGCTCTTACATTCCTGCACACTGTGTAAGTCTGAAGTGCAAAGAATGGCAAGGTCTCAGCACCTCAGTGCTGAGTTTTCATGAGCCACTCCACAGCTCTATTATTTGGAGAACAGGGACAAGAACAAACACACCCTGAGATTTATAAGTTTTCCAACCAGAGAAATAGACATTATCCTAAGGTTACTTAAAGGTAAGGACAGAAGGAAAAGTGTTTTGGTTTAAGGGTTTCTTGGTCTTCCTGAACCAGTTGGTTGTGACCACATTTTCAACAGCAATGTTTGTCCTCATGTTATGCAAAGTTAGCAGCTCCCATCTGCTCAGAATTATTTTTTCTTTTAGAGAAAAAGAAAAACCCTGACACCTAACAACCCCCTCTTCCCCCCCAAATGCCAAAATGTTCAGCTATGGGTTTTGGCTTGGATCCCTGTGAAAGTGATGATCTCCTGAACCAGAACAAGAGCTCGGGGGACTGAAGAGCTGCATCAAGTGTGTGCAGAAGGATAGTAATAAAAATGTTGGCTCAGTGATTGGAATTCAATGCAAACAGTATTTTTTATTTTATTTTATTTTATTTTATTTTATTTTATTTTATTTTATTTTATTTTATTTTATTTTATTTTATTTTATTTTATTTTATTTTATTTTATTTTATATTTTATTTTATTATTTTATTTATTTTATATTTTATTTTATTTTATTCTTTTATTTATTTTATTTTATTTTATTTTATTTTATTTATTTTATTTTATTTTATTTTATTTTATTTTATTTTATTTTATTTATTTTATTTTATTTTATTTTATTCTTTTATTTTTTATTTTTTTCTGGAAACAGTCTTGAGCACTCTAGTACTTAGGCTACACCATCATCTTTACTGACATGACTTATGGGATGAATGTAGAAACCACCAGAGATGGACCTAGTCTTCTCGGCTAGTGGCAGAGGGGTGGGAACTAGATGATCTTTAAGGTCCCTTCAAACACAAGCTGTTCTATGATTCTGTGATTCTGTGCTTCTTTTTCCTGCTGGCTTTTTGTATTTGCATTGCCCTTGGTGAAATAAACCCAGGGAACCGTCTTGGCTGAATAGCGGTCTCTTTTCTGACTAGGTCAGTCTTTGGCTGGGTCACTTTCCTGATGCAATTTTTATGCAGTCTGTCATACAAAGTTTAAAGCTGTTTAAGGAAAGTCATGGAAACAATGGAAAAGTGATGAAGGAAGATGAGGTCACTTTTTTATCTGTGACTTTTGGACTGCATTCAAGCCTAGACAATCTCCATAACAACTTGATTCTCACTCACATGCACAGCTACCTCTGTAAAGAGATTATGACCCATGTCTGGAAAAAAATACATGTTTTTTTTTCCTTCACCAGATAATCACTGTGAAGTGAAAGATCACCATAGAAACTAAGTTTGCCTCATTTCTCTGCTTTGAATATTTCCTCCCAGGTGGTAGTATTCCTGAAGCCATTTAATTCTGAAAAGAAGTAAAAAAGAAAAGGGAAGGGAAGGGAAGGGAAGGGAAGGGAAGGGAAGGGAAGGGAAGGGAAGGGAAGGGAAGGGAAGGGAAGGGAAGGGAAGGGAAGGGAAGGGAAGGGAAGGGAAGGGAAGGGAAGGGAAGGGAAGGGAAGGGAAGGGAAGGGAAGGGAAGGGAAGGGAAGGGAAGGGAAGGGAAGGGAAGGGAAGGGAAGGGAAGGGAAGGGAAGGGAAGGGAAGGGAAATGATAGCAGAAGGACTGCAGACATTATTGGAACGTCCATAGAATGTATTCAGTAACATTCATATGATCAAGAAAGGTGCCAAGACAGGTTGCAGCCTATGAAAGCAAGACATGATGTATTTAAACTTCTGTGGCAAGGATGGGGGGAGAGAGGGGCATGCTGCAGGGGTGGGCTCTGTAATCAGAGCCCAGCAGCTGCCCCACTTCAGAGACGAGACAGCTGCAGCTTGCTCTAAAAGGAACCTTCTGGTGGTGCTTAGGCACTTACCAGTGTTAAAGCACCATACATCGATTTCAATAAGCCACGGTAAAGGCTTCACTGTGACAAGGGACCAGTTTCTCTGACTATCTGAAATAGGAGAGAAAAACAAAGCAGATGTTTCCTGAGTAGAATTAAGACCATGAGATACAGAAGAGGAGGTCTAAATTATTTCTATTTCATTTTTATGACATATTTGTAAATTATTTGCATCATGTATTCATAATTAAAGGGTAGAACAGATGGTGGAGGTTTAGTTTTCTAAAAAAATAAGTGAAATATTTATTTTCAAAAATGGTAATGCCACATATTTGTTTACTACCTCTGAAAGGTGTTTCTTCCTTCTCTGTAACTTAAGTATAGCCCATTAAACAGAAATGAAGTGAGATTTAAGGGCATGCCTATTATGAAACCATGCATTTTCTGTATCTGTTCTTAATAGTCCACAACACACTGCACATATCCATGATTGAGTTATTTTCTGACGAAAATGCGTTCACAAGAACAAATGTATTTTGACGAAAATCACAGCAACTATGCATCAATGCCATGTTTTGAAAGGAGTGGTCACCATTCTGGTCAGAATTCCCATGCTCCACAGCTTCAGAACTGTGCTGTAGTCGTTCTGGGGCTTCTCACATTGCATGCACGCTGTGAGGTGGAGGTACTCCAGGTCATAAAAAGGCTGACTGATGAGTATTAGGTCGTTTGGCCCTTTCAAGCTCTTTGCTTTTGTTCACAAGTGCCACATTGAAAGTGCTGGTGCACAGGAAAATGCAAATGTTGGTGACTGCTAGAAGGCTACCGAGCCACAGACTGTTGCAGCCAGCTTACAGTCATTTTACTACATCACACATATGCTGATAAGGATATCTGAGAAAGGAGGAGGAGAAGGACATGTTTCTTTTTTATCTTCTAGGGGAGTTTAGCTCCAACTAACTCAGGGCTCAGCCAGCCCCTTCAGCAGAAGTGCTGCAGTTGCACCGCAATTTTTTGGTGCAGTGACTGAGCTCCAGCAGCAGTTCTGTGCCCACTTTGGAGCTGCAGCAACTAGTCACCCACCTGCTTTTCCATCAGACCTACCATTGCTGAAAGAAGGCACATCAGTTCTGAATTGCTGCAGTGGGACATAAATTAACTGCTGTTGATTCGGTAAAATCATGGCATCTCTTTCTTATGTGTTGTACTACTTCAGATTCACAGGTTTGTGAACATGTTTGTGAACTGAGATCACCATTGGTGATGACCCCCTGCACAGCAATGTTGCCAAAGTTTTGGGGCATTAGTGCAGAGGTACAGCTGACACTTTCAGAAGAATGTGAGTCACTTCCATATTAAGTCCTCGGGTCAGTGCCCAGAACTGTAGATCACAATCGTTAATGCACTGTGGAAGGCCACTAGGCAATGGTTGAAAGATGAATATGGGTCAGTTATAAGTGATAGTCAATTATATATATATATTTAATAGTAGGAAAGGACTTAGCTAAGTAAAAACTATCAAAGTGATTAAATATTTCTGCAAACTTCAAGGGCAGCCTTACAATCAGGATTCATTCTATTCTTAGAGATGTGCTTCAGTCAAAGAAATGCCATAAAGTACAATAATTCATGCAATGAATAATGAGTAAAATGTAATGATTCATGATATCTGTGAAACTGTATTAATTCTATCCTGGCTATAATCTGTGAATGAGTCTGTAACATTTTCCAGAGCTTTCAGGTTGTTCCTAGTGTCATTGAGTGGCACAGTAGCATTACAGTGTGAGTTCTCAAAAATAAAGTACACCTTTAAAATTGTGTGTCAAGCATATATATTCACTTTTATTTTCCACATTAATGCGTGAACTCAGAAATCTAATATCAGGAATCTTTTCTAATATTCCTGATCTTATATTTATATTTAAGAAATTAAATATACATAGAGTAAAACACCCAAAATGAGTATAATTACATGCCAAGATCCCAATGTTCTAGTCATAAAGCAGATTCAAGAGTTAAGGACAAAGCAATGTTTTTAAAGCATATTCTTAATCTGGGTGGCATTGGTTTGAGATATTTTTGTTGTTGTTTGTTTACTTGTTTTCTTTCAAAAATTTCACCTCTTATTGTTATGACTCCCAAGAAAAGTTCCTAATTTCATAAGATGAGCAGGTTTTTAATGACATTTAAAAGAGCTGAAGCATGGTTTCACCTCTCTGTTCTGTTCACTTTGTCATACGAGCATATTTTACAGGTGAGTGGCTCTGGAATACAGCTCTAAGTCATGTTAAATAAATTGGTAGAGAGATGTAGCTTATCGTAATGTATCATAAAGTTTTGCCTGTAAAGTAAGATACACAGTTGTTGAACAAAAAGCGTTTGGCTGTGAAATGGGCTGTATAGTCAGTCATTAATTGTTTACTAGTAGGAAATTTATTTGCTTCTTTCTTTGCAGTAGCAAAGAACTACACAATGTACAAAGCCAGAGACTGCAAAAAATAAATTCCAGATGTGTATCCAAGCCATGTTTCAGTTGTGGGTGTGAAATTTGAGTGCCACAAAGTGTGAGAGGTAACTACCTCTACTATACAGAAATAAATCAGCTCTCTTGCTTTTCAGATTTGGAAGAAAGAAGAGAAGATTGTACCTTGCAAACTGTAGAGCTTTAGATAAGTGAAGTAACACCTCTCTCCCTGCCTCAGTATAAATCCACAAATATACATATTTGGGTCATATTTATAATGGTCTGCTTGTACTATGGAGATGGTACCTTGACAAAACGTTCTCTGACCATACACAGACATTTTGTTCTGAATCTCAGTGGAGCACACCTGGCTTAATGCCATCAGTGTCAACCTCTACCAACAGCTGCAAGGCACCTTCTCATTCTTATTCCAGCATAAGGGGATGTGCAAACTCTTCCTAATCTGCTTTGCAAAAATCAGCCCAGTTAAATCAGTGTTTCCTTGTTGTCAGTTTGGAGTCAGTCTAGCTGACCTTGCCTGAAGTAGGCTATGAAGTGTTCACGTGATCCCCTCCAACTGCCAAAGTGGTGGGGACAGCAAACTCCACCAGAATGGCAATAACAAGCAGCCTGGGGACAGGTACATATAGAAATGCACCATCTGTTTGCTGTGCAAACATCTGCCTGCTACCTGTCCTGGCAGCAATTTGGTAGAATAAAACCCTATTTCATGAGCCAAGTGTACCCTTCAGATGAAAGCATGCATCTACACTGAAGTTCTTCTGCTGTCACAGCCAGTTGAGTCATGTGTTAAAGATGTATGAAGAGAAATAATTAGCTATACGAGTACAGTGACTAGTTTGCTTTAACTTCTTACCCCATGTGGTTAGGGCTATTGTTACTGACATTGGACTGGCATCATGGCTCTTACAGCAAATATGGTCAGATTGATGCAGAGTACACAGACTTTCACACAATGGGACAAAGCCCTCCTGGTGCAGATCACTTGAAAGCAGACACAGACCTGTGCACTCTCCACCCATGACATACGGCACTACAGGCAATATGTGAAGGCCTAATACTCATCTATTGAAATTCAGCAAAACCTTTGGCTTGGAGAAGTCTCTAGTTTGTCTGTTTTAGAGATGTGGTTTATTTCTCTGATGCAGTTTTCATTTCACATGTGTTATGCGGAAGGATTTTGCGTAGTGTGGAATCGTTCTGTTTGACCGACATTTCACATATTCATATTCATTATTTGATCTCATTTCATATTGCAAAAATAATTTCCCATATGTGAATATGCACAGAAATTGTGTGGCAGTAGAGGCAGCATAATTTCACTTGCTAGCTATTGTAGAAGTTGGATAAAGTATATTTTACTGTTTTAATTACATTTTCTTTCTAAGTTGCATTAATTTTCTCCTACAGCAAAAAGGAGCATCTTATAGCCTTCTGTTCATCAGGCACCAGCCACTCGATTCTGTTTTCTGCAGTAAAGTTCTGTGATGATTCTCTGAAGCTCTAAAAAATTCCCCATCCCACACTGCCAGATGCTTATTGTTTTAGTTAATGTTAACCTGAACCTAATCAGGAACAGAATGGCATAGCACATACCCTTTATGGCTTACCCAGTACTAGCTGTCCGCTTCCTCATCCTCCAAAACAAGGTGGAGCAGAGTGTATATGCAGGCAAGAACTGCCAACAGCATATAAGATCTTGCAGCAATTTGCTTTTCTAGGTAATATAGTTTTCTTTGTCAGCATTGAGCCATTGTTGTTCTCTACGGTACCAATAATAACAGACCCAAGGCCAGTCTGAGATGCCAGGTGATGGCAGAGACCAGTCTCTTGGTTTAGGTATTCTCATTAGCTAGATTAGGGAGTTCCTTGCTTTGGGTGCTAATGAAGGCATTGCTTCCCAGCCCTCTGCTGCACAAGGAGCCTCATTGGCCCACTCAGGCTTTCACATTCCCCCCAGAGGCACAGCAAGCATATCTACCCAGCTGTGTTGAAGGACTGCGTGGGTCCTGCAGATGCTGCCAAGGAATCTACATTGAGTAGAAAGGAGCTATTAAATTGCCCCTGATGAATAGCCTGGGGACTTCCCACGAGGCTCAGGCCGAGACCAGTCCCAGCAGACAGAGCTGCTTTTCCTCCCACCTGGGGAGCGATCACCACTGTGCCCCCGGGGTAGGCCCTGGGCCTCCTACAGCTGCAGAGGCTGGCCACCTCACTCCCACGACCACCGCATCCCTTCCAGCTGAGGACTGGTACAGCTGGAGGCCAGGCACATGGAGGTGTCTTCCCCTTGCCAGACTCTCTGTGGTTTGAGCTGTGCTGTCTGGTCTTGCCTGGTGCAGCCTTGCAGTCAGGCCCAGGTGGGATGCACGTCCCTGGCTGGGATGACATTTCACCACCCTGGGAGAGGTGCCTGCCTCTGGGATTCCTTGGATTTGCGATAAGGGAAGCTGGTTCTATCCATGCAGTGCACAAATTGTAGCTGTTAGAAAAAAGCCTTAACTAGAAGCAGTATGTCATTTTCTCCAACTGACAGCATAAAATGAGATTGTGTTTCTCTTCCCTAAACTTGTTGTTGTTTTTCTTGTTGTTGTCAAGCATTCTACATAGCAACAGAAGAAAGTGGAAACAAAGTGATTTGGAAAAAGACTGATTAAGTGCTGAAATCATATATTGTGTTATTTATTTAATTATTTATTTATTTATTTAAATTGTTATTGTTGGGATGCTATTGAAGAAAAATAAACTTATTTTTATTATTCAGATATGTGGAGATTATCTGCATTATAAAAAAGATTAATTTTTTCAAACACAAAATCAGAATCTAAATAAGCTACCAGTATTGCCAAATATAACACTCAGCAGTCGTGATTCATTATTGCACTCCTAGGCTTGTGTAATAGCTTTTGCAAAATACGTGCTTGTAAGTCTGTTCTGGCCTCTTTTAGCAGCAGCAGCTTATACACACTTTCCAGACAATTTCTCCTACCTACATTTGCCCACCTATATTATTTTTTTAAGTAAAAATGTGATTAAAAACAAACAACAACAACAAAAAAAACACAGACTGGGAATCAGTCTTTCATATATGAACAAAAAATTAAAATTTATTTCTAAATTCATGTCCCAAATTGAGACAACTCTTCATTGCTTTCTAATTAAGTGAAGAAAAATACTTTATAGTTTACTAGCTTTATTGTTTTAAACATGTAGATGCAGTGAAAACAATTCAGTTGATCAGATATGTTTCCATGAATAAATAACATATGTCCCCCTCTAGATTCCTCCTCACCCCCTCTACAGGCCAGTCAGCCTCACCTTCATCCCTGGAAAGGTGATGGAGCAGCTCATCTTGAGGCCAGCTCTAAGCACGTGAAGGAAAGGAAGGTGATCAGGAGAAGTCAACATGGATTCATCAAGGGGAAGTCATGTTTAACCAACCCGATAGCCTTCTACGATGAGATGACTGGCTGGATAGATGAGGGGAGAGCAGTGGATGTTGTATACCTTGACTTCAGCAAGGCTTTCAGGGCTGTCTCCCATAACATCCTCCTGGGCAGGCTCTGAAAGTGTGGGATGCATGAGTGGACAGTGAGGTGGATGGAGAACTGGCTGGGTGGCAGAGCTCAGAGGGTTGTGCTCAATGGTGCCAAGTCCAGTTGGAGGCCTGTGGTTAGTGGTGTCCCACAGGGGTCAATACTAGGTCCAGTCCTGTTCAGCTTAATCAGCAATGACCTGGATGAAGGGACAGAGTGCACCCTCAGCAAATTTGTGGACGGTACAAAACTTGCCGGAGTGGATGACACACCTGAGGCCTGGAGAGTTGGGTGGAGAGGAACCTCATGAGGGTCAACAAGTGCAACTTGTGACATGCTGAATCTTTTGCAGAACATAGGCATTAAATATAAACAGTAACTGCAGCATGTATGGATTTATTTTCTGTCCACGTACAACAAACTTACAAAAAAAAAAAACTTTTGGCAAACAATTTTGCATTTGATATACAACAGATGGTCTGCAACCACACCTTACTGTAAATTCAATATTGACAGCCATAATTCTACATGTATAATCTAATGTTGACTTGATTTAACTTACACATAATCCTTATTTCTTATCTCATAAAATTCTGCATTAGTGCGAGCAAAATTATCCTGGCTGTGATAGACAAGCATGTATAAAAATCAGGGAGTTATGTATATTTGGTATTTCACTCATGCATAATATGCAGAATCTGCATAATATATTTTCCTTACAAAGGAGATGATTGTCACAATTTAAATTTGCAATATATAGGAGAAAGTTGTGAAGACAGCTGGAACCAACCCCTCAGGGCAGTGAGTTCCTGTTCTTCACCAGCCCCAAAGAGAAAAGTCTGCAGTTACAGATGGTGAGGTCAGACATAGAAGCGTAGAAAGAAACAAGTCCTTCATTTGTGCTGAAACTGTAGACAAGGAAATCTGGTGCCTTCTGTTTTGCATCTTGCTATGACACCTTTCTGAAAACACTGAGAGGGGAACATATCACTTTCATAGCTTTTAGCACAACCATTCTTTTTCTTCATGATGTATACAAGTATTCCTTCATAGGTTTT
This sequence comes from Anser cygnoides, assembly GCF_040182565.1. Lineage (NCBI taxonomy): Eukaryota > Metazoa > Chordata > Aves > Anseriformes > Anatidae > Anser > Anser cygnoides. Next base: position 9,260,600 of record NC_089912.1, on the reverse strand, counting down.
GTTGTTGTTGCTGTTGTTGTTGTTGTTGTTGTTTTTCCCAACATTCTTAGAATTGTCCTTACTTTATTAAACTTTTAGTAAAATTTTAGTGCTTTCCATTCTGCACATGGAGACAAAAAGTAATTGTTAAAGACACAAAAAACAAACTGACATGCATCTTTAGAGAAATGATTGCTGTACATTAAACATCTCATGAATGGTTTTTTTTTTCATCAAAAATTTGGGATTTTTACCCAGTTTTACCTTCAAGCTAAATCTGACTCCTAAATACCTTGAAGTGCAATTCCTCTATAAGAGGGCAGTAAAATGTTCAATGTTTTCTATTTCTTGGGGCACATGAGGAAATAAAATGGTGGATGTGAATGGCCTTCATGCCCGTGATACTTCCCTGGAGCTGAGAAACACATTACAACAACTGCTGATAAACTGTGTTTCTTTTTCCTACTTACACAACCAACAAAACCTCTCATTCAAGTTACCTGGCAGAGGGAGCAAATGGAACATGCACCAATGGAAATCTAAAGGGAAGGAAAGCATGCAAACATCACTTTGCTGCTTCCACATCCAACTTGTGGACCTAATGCCTCATGTATTTACAGTGACAGATTTCATCTCAGTGTAATGTAAATGTGTCTATGTTGTTTTTTATCAAAGTAGCTAGGAGAACTTTCAAAAAATACATGTGAGCTAAGGTTGTAGCTCTTCCTGCCTTTCACTGACAGTTCCTGAACACCTTCAGCTACCCTGAAAGCCTTTGTCACAAATGTAGTAACATCTCATATCTCAGCACGTGCAGTACAATTAACTTCCAGGAATGACAGTAAAGAGAAACCAGTTAAACCCTTAGAGAACAGATTGGATTTCAGTATTGGTTTTTAAGGAGGAAAAGGTAATCAGTATGTTTAATTCTACATGAATGTTCACTCTCTGCTGTAACCCAGAAACAGAATTGGCTGTAAAATCACAAAAGCATATTTTCAGAGTGCCATTTCAGAGCAGAACTCTGCATTTGCCTTATATGTACACAAAAATTAACAAAAATCAATATCAATATTGCATTTTCTTCATAAATGGGTTCCTGCCAGTGTCTCTTGCATTCATATGGTAGGAATGCCAATAAAATTGTATATGACCACTTCCCTATTAATATTTTCAGGCCTTTTGTCTCATTAAAAAATGATGATCTAATTTGTGCCAGAATAAGAGATGGGGCTGCTGCTGTTGTTCAAGTCCAGAACCTACAAATAAAAACCTTAATATTTTATTACTTTTCTGTGAGGATACTTTAGTGTAAACACTCAGCTTCTTGATACTTTGGTTCTCTCTTCATTAACCTTACATTTTCACCAATACTTAAAACAAATCTAGTATGTACTAGGCTCTTCTCAGTCTTTTACAGGTATAAAACTATTTCACTGCAAGTTTAAAAACTATTTGTACAACTGAAACAGAAATGAACTTTACATAAAAACTCCTGGGATGGATTACATTACAAAGTTACTTTGCAAATATTTGTATTGGAATCTTCATTTATAGTAAAAATGGTCTTTGTTTGTTTCCTCCGTTTAATTCTTTAATGTGTTCAATACATAACCTATGGAGGTCCCTAGAGTATGTGTGTACACATATTTTTACATATAGATGTAAATGCAGTCATTCCTTAACTGCATTTCAGAGTTAATGAAAACACACCCATGGTTTACTTCATTATCTCAGTGGATGGGTATTCATCCCTAGCCATTGCAGATTGTCTTCTCAGCTAGATTTTCATTTTTCACTGTATGACTCACTCAAGTCACCATCTCCCCGCATGGGCAGGGAACACCCAGCTGTCATCAGCAGGGGTGGGACGCTGGGATGTGGGGACATGGGGATAGCAGGACACTGGGCTAGCCACAAACAAGGGGCCTGCGTGGAACCAGGTGCTCAGCTCCCTCCCACCCTCACTGTTAGATATTTGGGCCTGATTGCTGCAGGAGCTCTCCAGGTGAGAACTTCAGACCATCCCAAACATTGTCCCAGGCAGTTCCTGCTGTGCACAGTTCCCCAACTTATATGTGTAAATGCATTGATTACACGCCAGGTGGACTGATCAGGAATTCCCAGGCTGTTCCTGCTGCAGAAGTGATCGACTGTTCACTGATCAGACACTTATGAGTGGACAAGAGAAACTTTCTGCAGATGCAGAAATAACCTGACAGGGCAGCGTCTCTTATTTGGGTTATGTAGGAGATGTTTTGAAACTAAAGACAATAGCGGGGTATCATGCATGTGCTGAGTTGGTCACACAACACCACAGACCCACACATGTATAGCCTGTATACATAACCACAGGGCTATAAGAACAGAGCTGAACAGCCATTTGGGGAGTTTCTCCTGACTCAGATGAAGATGTCATTGCAACAACCCTTGCAACAGAGGCTGCCATCATCATTTGGACAGCCACCAGCCACCCAGTTTGAGCCATTGAATCCCCCCCCCCCCCCACCTCCCCCTCACTATCCTGTGCCAAGACCCCAGTAATTAAGGTGTTTATTTTAAACAAACTCTATCCATGAGTGTCTGGACAAGACAGCTAATGAGCACGAGTGGTTCAGATTTCTCCATCAGCATGAAGGTATTCATGAAATGCCTGCCATAAAGGCAGCCCTTCTTCTAGCAATTCTAAGCACTGTTTTTTTTTGTTCTTTTTGGACAGCTTAGAATGAAAACACATTTGTCTTCTTAGACGCTACTCTAAAAAAGCTAAAAGAATCCATTAACAGTAACACCAGAGATTTGTTTTGCAAGAGAAAACATACAATCAAGCTCTCTATGCATCTCCTTCTACTCCAGCCAGTCTGTGGAAGCTTCCTCTGATTTCCATTTAAGCTAGGATGAAATAAACTCCTTGAGGCAGGGATTCATTGAGGCTTTTTTTTTTTCTTTTTTTTTTTGGTATTGAAGCTGGAGCAAGGGTGATGTTGTAGAACAACCTCCTCAAGTTTTAAACACACACATGCACATTTGAAAGTTGGTTTCATCCATTTAATAAACTGCACAGAAATGTTCCTATTGTGAAATGTGCTTGAAGTCCTCACAGCCTGGGATGCTTCAATCCAGAAAGAGACATAATAGTAATAACAATAACAATAACAATAATAATAATAATAAAGAATACAACAGAGGTCTGCCCCATACTGAATGACTGGGACAGGTGGGACAGAGTGAGCAGTTGTTTGCTGTTCACTGTCCCTTCCTAAATAAGATCTAAGGGACATGAAAAGATTTCAAGAGTTGGCAGATGCAGAACAATTTGTTGTTGAGAGTTTTTCCAATATTTCATGATTAATCTGTGAAACATCTTGCTTCATAGGCTGTGAATGTAATTGACTAGGCAAATTCATGGAAGAAAAATCTGTTGAAGGTTCTTAAATGCAATAAATTTGCTGTCAGCTCAGGAAGGCCACTGGAGCCTTGAAGGGCTGTCAGGGAGAGCTCAATGCATGCTCCCTTTGCTTGCCTTGCTCTGATATTATGTTTTTATATCCTCCCCTGCCTGCCATATTCAGGAATGTTTGTGTGATGTCCACTTGGAGCTATTTCTATCATGAGCTACTGAAATTATGAAACAGTGATGCAATGGAATCCTTGGGAAAAAAATAAAAATAAATAAAAAAATCTGTGAAGAATGCTGTATTACCAGTCTATTCCTGGAAAATGTTGCTATAGTAAAAATGTCTTTGAGGGAAGTCCATTGTTTTCTTAACTTTCTGCATAATGCATTTTAGTATTTAGGTATTATACACAGTTTGATTTTAGCAGTAAATATCTGCTAATATTTTCCTTTAGACCAAACAAAGTTAAGAGTTTTCTTTTTTGAAAATGATGACAGGCTGATATTGTAGGAATGGCAAATATTTTTGATGGTTGCTTTAAAGACATGGTACACCTTAATGGAGTTACAGTCGTGCAAATATAAAGCAACATCTTGTTTTTGATTGCTTTTGTCCTAATTTTTGAGTGCCTGATGTTCAATGGAATTCCAAGCACTAGTCTAGGTGATCAGAGAAAGAAGAGAAGTCATTGCTTTTCAAAGAGCTTGATAGAAATCATCAGATCTGACAAAAGCTATTTCAGCTTGTTAATGGTTGCTCAGTCTTAAAAATAAATAAATAATAATAATATTAAAAAAAAAAAAGAATCTAACCCTGATTTCTTTGGAATTATGGCAAGGGATTAAGGCTCTCATCTTATTTTGGGCAGTATTCGAGTGCAAATAGTTTCATAATATTTGTTAATAATGAATCATTGATAGTGCATTAGAATAGAAACCAGCAGATAAAGCTGTTATCAAAGTCATCAACAAGTTATTTGTATTTGGGAGGCATGGTAAGAAAGGTAAGTAAAACTGACAAATTTTAGAATACGCTACTCTCTCATGGGAGATTCCTAGACCTGACAAAATGTATTAATTCACATCTGGATAGCATCTTTTTGAAAATGGGCACAGGAGAAGGAACCATGTGCCTCTTCATTTGATTAACCAAATTTTTGCTTTGATTAAGTCTTTTCACAACTCACAGATTCCAAATGTTCATTAATAATAGCGTGTGCTACAAGTGTATGAAGACTCCATGTGCTGTACGTTTTTAACAGACTGTTTTACACTGCTATTTTGAGCTCATCTGCCTTTTGGGATGTAAGGGGGAAAAGTACCTCAAAATGAAGTCATAGAAAAGAGAAACAGAGAACAGCCATGGGAAGCCCAGGGTGCTTTCATGCAGCCTGGGTTACCTTGGCAGAATTCATATTCTTTTAATGTTTTGTTTGTTTTGGCACATCTTTTTTATTGCGAAGAAAAATAAGTAAGTTCAGTACATGCAATGCCATAAAAAATATTTAATTGCATTTGAAATGGGTCTGTGCACGTGATAGCTCTTTCTAAAATTGTTAGGTTTTGACATTTTGGTTGGACAAGGGAGATAAGCCACAGATAAGTGTTCTTGCAAATTAACTACTGCAACATAACAAACTCAGTGCCTTATCGGTGTAAAGACTTTTTCTAGACTGCTAAGTAAGTGAATAGGTAGGGCTGATACTGGATGTGAAAAGATGCTCAAATCAGGAAAACTTCAGCTAGAAGAGGAAGAGCTGCTGAGCAATGTGGGGCTAACAGCAGCTGGGAGACCCCAAGGTGGCTTCGCGATCCCCTTCACACTGTGCACAGCCAACGGAGTCTTCCCTCCCAGCCCGAATGAGGCTACACTGTGAGCCTTTTCCTGCACTGCACAGCAGGGCTCTACCACCCTAAGCACAGTCCTCGACTGGAAATTAGTGGTGGAGGGCAAGGCAGGAAAAGGCCCATCTGTTCCTCTCCTGCTCTTCAGTCAGCAGAGGTGCCCAGCTGGAATGGAGAACTGGCAGGTCGATTTGAAAGAAACAAGTGAGTTACATTGCTTATCCAGAGCACGCACGGAACACCAGGAGGGAGTTGCCATGCTTAACCTCAGCTATCATGATTAATGTTTTGCTGGAAGTGATGAACTGCAAGAAGAGCAACCTGTTCCAGTGAAAATTAAATACAGGATATTTCAATGTTCTTTTTCTCCCTCTGTCCATAAAAACCAAAATGGCCAAGCCATCATTGGAGAGGCCCATTACAGGGATTAGAGTTTTTCTTTTGAGTGTTACATACCAATTTCTACGCTTCCTAAGTATTTGTTATCTTTGCTGCAAAGAGTGTTCATTACAAGTATTCGGCTTTGGCAGCTCCAATAAATACATCTACATCACTTGCAGAAGGAGTTTTTGCTATCCAGCAAACTGGGTGAGGAATGAAGCAGCTCCTAATAAGTGTTCCTGAATTGTCTATTATTTCAATTAAACATTTGAAAAGCATTCTATATAAATGCCGCTATAAATCTTATACTATGTAATTGTCTTTTTTTCTAGACAAGCATAAAACCCTACATATAATTTTAATAATTGCACCTGATGTTAAATTATTTGCTAAGCAAAGAGGTTTAACCAGTCCATTACCCTCTGCACCAAGAAAGGATACTTCAGACAGATGGCTTGCTGGTAGTTTTCCCTTTCACAGCTGACTGTGAAACAGCTCTTTCAGTGGAAGGCAGTAAAGCTTCATTTTTGAAAATACAGCTCCTTGGGGAAATAGAATGTTCTCAGATTTTAAAGAAGTCTCTGCTCATCCTTACATAGATTAGGAAATTACCATTACTTTTCTAATAAGCGTTCTTAGCTGTTTTTCCTTTAAAATGAGAGAATTTCCGCCAAAAGTAATAACATGATAAACATATGTCTTTTAAAAATAGGAAGAAGTCCTCTGTTTGATTGTCCACTCTTTCACCTTTTTATTTTTCTCCTTCTATTAATTCATGGTGTTTATTCCATTGTGAAAATTCAAAATGTCCAGTAGCTATCCTGCCTTATCTTTGCTTTTTTGATACAAATCCTGTCATTTGAGACTCAGGACAGGTGTGCCCTGGATTCACTTGAGTCAGACTGCTGTAAGGACAGAATCACATTTCAGTGTGTTATATGCTATGTTAAACGAGGGGCTGCCTGTTTACAAACTGTGCATTTAACATAGCTAAACAGGCAGCTAGCTTCACATGTGCTTCAGTGAAGCAATGTATTTTTGGTGGTATAGGATCAGTGAAGAACACTCACGAGTTTTAAATTCATGCCATTTTCTACTTTTCTTTCTCTTAATCTATTGGTCATGTTTATAGGAGAGCATGGAATCAAACCAGAGTCCCTCTTAAAAACAGAGCTAGTGCTGTTTCATTTTAGTGGTACATCAGAGTTGCAGCAAAGCACAGCATGTTTTTCGGGAATCCTGTCTTAAAAGCTCCTGGAATACAGATCACTGCACCTTCAGTCTTCTCCTGTTGCTGTTTTCATGTTAACATCTCCCGGGTACTTCACTGGGGCTAGCTGCCATGCCACCTTTAACCTAATGCTCATCTTCCTTTTTGCCTGACACTACCCATCTCCATCGTAGCTGCACCCTCCAGTCACGATGAGCCACAGGTTTGCTCCCTATTTTTACTTCTGAGACCTTGCTGAAAGTAGATATTATTTTGTGTGAAGCCATGGTGCACTCTGTTCTTACTCACTAATCATGCCATCCATGTTCACTACTTTTGGTATGCTTTCATTTTTTATAATTATATTTAGAATCTAACTATACTGCTAAAAATTGAAAAATGAAACTAACATGCTAGGATATATTTTGTGGTGAAAAATGTAACGTACCACAAAGGTAGCTATCCAGAAGTGAAAGGAGAGTTAGCAGATCTCAGCTAAAAAAGCCAGGTGCCTTGCACAACCCCATCCTCTGTAAACATGGGCTGAAAGGAGCACTAAACATACTTCTCAATGGGCTTATCCTCATGGAAGAAATGGTTTAGTTTTCATACTGAATAGCTGCAGCCATGAGAAATTGAATTCTTGACGATGTAACTCCGTGGTATGATGAGTTCCTTCTTTTCTACTTTGTTGTTTCTTGTGGCTCACTTACTCCATTCTTGTGAAATATATATTTCAATCTGCTGCCTTCTATTATTTTACCTAAGTCCTTGATCCCCAGTGCAAGTGTACAACTTTATGGTTGGAAATACTGTTGTCAGTTGTTGTTTTCAGGATCAATATCACTGTTTTTATCCTCTTCTAAGTAATCTTGAATGCTCCTTACAACAGATTATATATATACATATATATATATTATATATATATAGCTTGTGACTGAAAAAGTTGACTTTCAAAATAACATCAAAATTAACAAAGCCGAAATTCTCTGAGACCAAAATCATCTCTTAAATCCAGATCAAGAAGGGCCTTAAAGGGTTTTTATTGCTATTATTGTTACTTTGCAGTATAAATGCTGGTTTAAATTTAAGTGAGATGGAAGATAGAGTAAAAATAATATTAGCTAGGCTATATTAACCACCCTAGGCTTGAGTAGTTGTTTTCCCAATGAAGAAATTATATAACTCATTGGATCCTATGATATAAAGTTACTTAAAATTAAAGCTGTCATCCTGCCTGACAATTATGAACACAGAAGCTCTGGCACTCGCACTCCTGTCCCTGCCCTCTGCTCAGCAACTGGACCTGCCTGTTCCTCCTCACTCTGCCCGTCCCCCTTGCTCAGGGCCCACAAGGAGGTCAGCCACCGTTCTACCTGTTGCTCACCATGACCCCTCTCTGCTGGCAAGGCAGACCTGAGCACACAGCTATATTTCACAGAATCACAGAATCACAGAATCGTCTAGGTTGGAAGAGACCTCCAAGATCACCGAGTCCAACCGCTGACCTAACACTAACAAGTCCTCCACTAAACCGTATCACTAAGTTCAACATTTAAACGTCTTTGAAAGACCTCCAGGGATGGTGACTCAACCACCATTTAGGGCATGCAGCCTCAGTGCCGTGTCATGCTCATCCCATCCCTGTTCAGGTGTGCACAGAAAGGCATCCACCACATGACAAATTTGTTCTTGCTGCACAATGAACTGATTAAGTATCACAGAAAATAGTGCCAGCAAACCAAATTTGACTGTTACACTGAGTAAAAAAAATAAGAGTCATGCTATCTAACATCTTGAAATTTAATTATCCCTTTCTTATCTCCCTTCAAGCACATGTAAGTTTATCTTACGAGGTTGTCATATAAGTTGCAAATGCAAAGAAGTACGGGAGAAAACATTGTTTGGCATTTCTGATCATTTTCCACTTTATTTATTTTTATTGAAAATCTTTTATATTTTAATTCTTATTGGTAGGTGACTTTTTATACCTACTTTAATTTTAGTATGCAGTATTTGGAAATTAAATAGATTCACATATTTAAAATAAGCAAAAATATTATCTGACAGCACCATTTTGTCATTTTTACAAATGCACTTATCTCACCTCTTAAATTAGTCCTCTACACTAGAGGTTGGAGCAGATTACCTAATGGATTTGCCTGGCTTTCAAAGCTTATAAATAAAGAAGAGACCAAATCTGTGTCCTTCTACCCCAAAAGATTTGGTTGTGTTTAGTGCCATACCTGTAGATTTATTTCGGAATTTAAAGAAGCAAGAAGATCTCTGCATGATTAAAATGCTTGAAAATATATTATTTCTCAAAACTTTTTTTATCAGTCTGCCCCAAAGTAATAGAAAGATATTCACTATGAATAGAACACATGTTGGCCAAACATGTTACTCTGTTCCAATGGAGGTGATTCAGTGTTTCATGTAACTTAAGATCACAGTACTTCGTTCATTTTTTCCTGCAAGCAGACTACAGAGTCAGACTGCCTATATGTATATTAGAACGTTTTTTAACAATGTACTTCACACAGACAATCCTAGTAAAGGAAAATTGGTCCCTAAAATATTCAAGAGATACTGTACCACAATCTGGAATTTGTGATTATTCGTGCTATTTATTTCTTCCAGGGAACACTGTGCAAGAAGAAACACCACTACCATGATAGCCAACTGCTGAACCAGGTAGCTGTGACTACTGTATTTAAAAACTTGCAGGTCTGATTATATTCCTTAGGTCCTGTATTTCTTTTGTACTGCAAGTCACAAGGGTTGCATGTCCTGCCATCACCAGGACTTACCTAAACCTTTTCTGGCCTTTGTAACTCTCCATAATTCAAATCATCAGTAAAATGTTGTCTTTGTAAATTGTTAACATTTTACCAGGAAAAAGGGCAAAGGAAAAAGAGAATCAAAATTTCAAGAATAAATAAGGAAAGAAAAAAATGTGTTGTAGTGTAATGCATAATGTACAGTAAAAGACTGGTGTGACTGAAAACCTGAAATTTTCACAATGGGAGAAATACTGTCTACTTATTAAAATTACAACTGCCTTGCTACTTGTTTTTTTCTTCTTGTGTTGGTGGTGTTTTTCAGAGTAAAACAGGACCCCAAAAGAACACGTAACAGATGACATTTTTTCAGTGTATGTTATCATTGTGGTGCATCAGCTTGCTCTTGAAAGCAAGCGTCCTATGTCTATGTAATCTTGATTGTGTGACTAACAATTGCAAAGTCAGGGAAATGTTTCTGAGTTCATAAAAAGAAAAGAAATTAAGAAAAATATGGAATAAAAATACAGAAGTGTTACCAAACAGAATGCCTGTGAAGAAAGAGATTTTTTATAAGATGCCTTTCATGAATGTTCAAGACTTTAAAAATAGGTGGTTTTCACTATACAAAGCCTCTGAAAACATTTTACTCGTTAATTTCTTATCTTGTGAAAGTGCATCTTCAGTGAAAAGCAACATGACCAATTTGTCAGCCTGCAGAAATCCATTACAAGATTGCAAAAATTTTCCACTTTCTGGAGATTGATGGACTCAAATAAGTTGTTTACAAAGAAGCAAAAAGTAGGCATGCATACCAAGGCAAAATGACCAAGTAACAAAGATACAAAGTTAAAGCATGGCATCTAATGAAAGATGTACTACAGTCTCCCTTGGCTATTACTTCATTATTGTTCACTTGTGTTGTGGTTTAACCCAGTCGGCAGCTAATACCACACAGCTGTTCACTCACCCTCCCCCCTCTCTCTCTGGGATGGGGGAGAGAAATGGGAAAGTGAAGCCTGTGAGTTGAGATAAAGACAGTTTATTAAGACAGGAATATAATAATAATAATAATAATAATAATAATAATAATAATAATAATAATAATATAATGTGTATGAAACAAGTGATGCACAATGCAATTGCTCACCACCCGCTGACCGATGCCCAGCCTGTCCCCGAGCAGCCAGCCCCCCACCCCAGCTAGCCACCCCTATATATTGTTTAGCATGACATCAGATGGTATGGAATACCCCTTTGGCCAGTTTGGGTCAGCTGTCCTGGGTCTGTCCCCTCCCAGATCCTGCTGCACCCCTAGTCTGCCTGCTGGCAGGACAGAGCGAGAAGCTGAGAAGTCCTTGGCTTAGTGTAAGCACTGCTCTGCAACAATTAAAACATCAGCATGATATCAGCCCTCTTCTCATCCTAATCCAAAACATAGCACCCTACCAGCTACCAGGAGGAAAATTAACTCTGTCCTAACTGAAACCAGGACAACTTGTTATTTTATAATCAACACCAGCAGATATATTTTCCTAGCTTCATATTTTGTAATGCATAAATTGGAAAATAATCAAAAAAAAAAAAAAGAAAAAAAGTAAAAAAGAAAATGTGGTTTGGAAATGAAATACTTTCAAAGCCATGCACCCTGTTCTGTCTTTTGTTGTAAAGCCCAACTATTGTTACCATTAAATAGTGTTAAATAATGGAATTACAACGTACGGGACAAACTTTGAAAAATCACAGAATCACAGAATCATCTAAGTTGGAAGAGACCTCCAAGATCACCTAGTCCAACCTCTGACCTAACACCAACAAGTCCTACACTAAACCACATCACTAAGCTCAACATCTAAACGTCTTTGAAAGACCTCCAGGGATGGTGACTCAACCACTTCCCTGGGCAGCCCATTCCAATGCCTAACAACCCTTTCAGTTTTGTTACTAACACAGAATGTTTTTCTTCTTTAAATACTCATCTGTGTGTTCTTGCCTAAGGAAAAGGGAGGGAGAGGGACTTCTGAATTCTCTTACTTTTCATACACCCAATTCAACTTATTTTGTACAATCTTGTTATAAATGACATATAAACCCTAATTCTATTGGAGCATCCTACTTATAGCACAGTAATCACACTGATTTTTCAAATAAACTTCAGAATTTTCCTAATGCTACCACTTCCAGGTAAGTATTTTTTGGAATATATTGTAATATGATTCTAAGATTATACGTATTGTGTCAACTTCAGAAATACACAAACAACAGTATGAAACAAACAAACAAACAAAAACTAAATAACACAAATCATGAAATATTTAGCTGAACAATAAATGAAATTATCATGCAGCAATATGGATTTTGGAAAATGATACTAGTAATAGGTTAAGTTTCTATCTTAGCTAACAAGTCATTTGGCTAATGTACTTGCAAACTTTGTTCACCCAGAAAAAATCAGAAATATTCAGAGAAAGCTGAAAAGAACAAACACAGAACAGAGTTTGAGTAAATTAAAATGGATTGTCTGAGGAGGGTTACAATCGTATTCATCCTGGTATTGGAGACAGTAACAGTTCTTGAACTTCTCTGACATGATTAGCTCATTCAACTTGATGTACTTAAAAATTCAATGTGTCAGAAGCAGAAGAGGTCTCAGTCTAAATAGACAAACAACACTGAAAGCACTCACGATAGCCTCAGGGGATGCTGAAGGGTATTCTTCAGCAAATTCTCAGCTGGTATACCTCAGTGAGTCAGTTTATCATGCTTAGGATCAGGTAAGTATGGTAACCAAACCTTTTAAATCAGAAAAGTATTATGTATCTCATAAAAATTCCAAGGCGGTATATTTAAAAATGCATTTCCATGTCTTCATGTTCTACAAAAGAAAGGGCATGCATTTCTTAGTGTCTCTGACAAGATTTCTTTGTGCCATAAAGCACAGTTTTCTGATACTTTGGGTTGACATGAAGAAAAAGCTTTACAGCTACCTGCCCTTTCATTAAAAGGAGATCAAGTATAATCTGTTTGACTTCTCAAGTGGTAAAAGCATAATTTAAAATATTTTTATTATCCCCAGGTACAGTATCTCCTAAGCTTTAAGAAACACAGTAAAATTGAGGCTTCCTGATTGTGTAGAAGCAATCTTGATCTGCTAAACTGTTGGGAAATTGCCTGCAGACACTAAAGAAAATTCTCTGTGGTAAACTCAAATTTGACCTAGTCTAAAAGACATTTATGAGATACATGAAACAAATTGGGTTTATTATTCTCAGCTGTTGCTTAGCATGTGTTTATATTTTTTCCCACCCTTTTTGCTCATCTTTGCAATGTTTGTAGCCTGTCTTGTCTCTTTTATATTTTTTAAGAAGCTATCTATAATGTCTATCACTTGTGAAGATTTTGAAGCTTGTATTTTTGCTTTCTGGGTAGCAATTATAAAGAATGTACATATTGAAATTTCCTTCTCTTTGGTTTCTGCTGACGTTTCAGTTAGTCCAACAAAGACATTTTCCTAACAAGCAGATCTTGCTGACTATAAATATCAGGAATAATTTTATGTTGATATCATTTTAATGGGCATTTCATTTACGAAATACCTGTAAATATTTGCATCAGAAAAGGAGGTGGGTTGACTCTCAGCATCCTAACACAGTCCTGGGGAGAAGGTCCTGAGTCTTGAGAACATTTAAGGACTTAAATGCATACAGAGACAGCATTGCCCCACTTGCTGTCCTGCTCATAGTCACAGCAGGGTCATACCCCACAGAGTGTACTGCAAGAAAGCAGAAGCAGAAAAAAACATGACCCTAGTGTGGGAGCAATCAAGTTCATGTCTTGGTGGCAGCAAAAACAGAGGCATGACAAGTGCATGAATAAGGGTGATAATAGTGAATACAGTCATTTATTTTCCCCATTGTCCCAGTAATTTAATGGAACCTAGGCTGCAACTAATCCACATGGCTTTGAAAATTAGAGTAATTTCAAGGTCTTCTGCCTGTTTAGCTATATCTCCTTATATAATTATTCTTGCACTGCAGTCACTTTGAGAAAAATGCACCAAATCCTCCCCCTTGTTCAAGTCATATTGGCGTCTCCTGTTTCATTAGAGCAGCAGAAAAACTCTGCTCTTTTGCTAATGAAGTGTCTCTCAGTAAAATCTTCCCACAGTATTGTTAGTGTGAAAAAAGTAATCTGATTCATGGTATAAGCACACAGTGCCTAAAAAAAATCTCTAGTTTTGATTTAGAAAGACCTGAAATATAAACCTAGAAATCTGAAGGATTAAAAGAAGGAGAGAGTGAGTAATAATGTGAAGGAAAATAAATAAATAAATAAAAATAAATAAACAAAACAAAAAAAAAAATAGAAATTCTGTAAGAAGTTTGTTAAGATGAATTGCTTCTTGGCAATATTTCCAGCATTATGTTATTACTCAGGCAAGTGAGGAGGAGAAGTGATTGCACATACACATGTATGCCTACACTCCTCCATAGCTTCCTAAGCAGAAGATTCAGCCACCTATAGGTAAAGAATAATCACTTTTATTGTCTGCTCTACAGCCTTTCTTTCAGCAATGTGTGTCAATAAATACAGAAAATCTGTGTTAAACAGATCCTGACTTAGCCTTGCTGTAGTAGGCTATTACTGGCTGCTGATCCCAAAGACCATTCGGCTTCTCTATTCCTTCCCACCACAATCCACATCATGAGACATTGTGAGGTGTAGTATGGATTGCCTAAATGCTAGCAAAAGTAGCTAAGAGACTAGAGTAGCTTTACTTCATCTCTATTTTTGCCATGAATATCTGCCATTCCTTTGATCACTGCAGTATCTTGCTAGACTGTTTTCACAGTTTCCATTCCATTCACGGCTAACATAACTAACTGGGAAAATTATGAGCTTTTTTTTTTTTTTTGACAAGGGTGTTGTAATTGTGGCAGGGAGAATAAGTAAGAGACTGCCAGAGACTTCTAAGGTCAGGCAATCAAACCTGTAATCCCAATCATAAATTACATCATGTTCCGTTGTACAGCCATTAAGAATTTTATCCTTGCCTTTATAAGAAAAGCTGTTCCATGACCTTCTTTCTCTGACAATTAGAAACCATCTTCTAAATTCCACCCTAAGCTTTTTAATAGCCAGTGGATGCCCATTTGTTCCTTTGCCAATGTTGTTCTTCGGTTTGAATCTTCTCCTGCACTCCCTTCCTGTTGGAGCAGGAGACTAATTAATTCTTAGAGAAAAGGTGAAGAGAATGTGCAGAGAATACCAAATCATTTCATGCTGAATCTAAGCTTCCCCAGTTTGCCTTTTAATTTTCTCTTCAGACTAAGTGTGCCCTGGAGTCTCCCATTTAGTAGTATGCTTGTAGCTTCCCCTTTATCCTGCACCAACATCCTCCTGGGGCTTCTTCTGTCTGTCTAGAAGTGTGATGTGACTAGAGCTTGAAAGGTAGATGGAAGGGTTGGAAGGTAGATGAGCTATGACTGGCTCAAAAGATGTGTGAGGGCTTGTAATACGGAGTTGCAGTGGTCTCATTTCAAAATGGGGGCACAGAACGTGTAGCATTTGCCATCAGAATAGTTCTTCCCTTTCCAGCTTTTATAAAATGTCTCAGTGTTGTCTGTACCCATCCAGAGTCTTGCGTCTCACACTTGGCAGCCTTTGGGATGTTCAAAGTCAGCCTTCCCTGGACTTTCACTGATGGAAATCTCCCTGGTTCCTGGAAGGGGTGTGTGGGTGGTAGGCTTAATTACCTCATGTTAACAGCTGTGGTGCTTGACAGGACAGGCAGGCTGTCCTCCACACGGCAGTTGATGGCACTTCATCTGCAGTAAATCTGAGGCTGATATAATTTGTGTTGATACAGGAGAAGACTGTGTGAGAGCGAAACCAGCATGTGACTTGGCACCAGCTGAAGGAAAGCAGCGTGGAAGTGGAAGAGAACTGTAAGTGGAGGCAGTTCAACACTGTCCCAGTTGTAAGCCAGACTGGAGATCTTGTGAAACCATGCTCCTGGGCTCTGAACTCTCTTCTCAGATGTGGCTCTTCCTTGCTCTGTGCTTTGTTTCCTCACCTACAGAACAGGCTGCAGGCTCTTCCCCTCTTTAAAGGAGCAACGTGATCGTTAGAAGCTTGGATACAATGAAAATGGAGCTGTCTGTGTGTATTAAGGCGAGGAGATATCAGAGCTTTTATTTAATGTGAAGCAAGAGCTGCTTTAGTCTTGGACAAGGAATTCTGAGAAACAAAGGGGGGTGATGTCAGAGTCCAATACTCTCTGACCAGGTTCTTTTAAATACTTCAAGCGTGGAGGGTGTAATCTTTAATGTCAAATTTACTTACTGGAAAATATTTGAAGTTATACGGAATTTTGAGTAAGAAAATCAATATAGTAATGTACTGAAATCACTATATAGCACAATATAATGATTGCAATATGCACTTGAACCACAGTAGCAATGTGATTCCCTTTAACACTCTCTATATGCTCACCAGTCTCTATATGTCACAGCTCTGGTCATGCCCAATTGCCAGGCAGGAATATGTGGGTTGAAGCCAACTCAAGCCCACTGCTCTCTTTGAAATGCTTTTGCTAACTGTTTAAATTTTATACTCCATGTCTGTCTGAGCCAGGCATGCACTGATCCCATGCTGGTCTGGCTAACTCAGGGGGACAGTCACACTCTTTTGAGGCACTTGATGAGAAGAAATTTCAATACCAGCTGATCCTTTCAACTGCTGATAGGCATTTACCTAAAACCAAGACAGCCTCTGGTCGCCTCTGTGCATCTTTGCAACAGCTGCAGTAACTCACACCTGCATCATTCCTGGAACTTCATGGGCACATCACCCTTGACCATCTCCACAGAGCCATTTTCCACCATAAGGATTTATTAGTTGGTCACAGAGGGAAAAAGGGGAAGGTGAAAATCTTCCAAAACCATGTGTAAAACTCTCCCCTCTTTAGACACCTTTGCAGCACGACATAGCTTCTCCCCAGCACAGCACACTGCTGGACATTTACATGACAGCTTTATCAATTTATATTCAGTAGGATTTGCGTATTTTCTTACTGGTAATACATTAAGAATTCAGGGAATTGTGGTGATTTTTGATCTGAAAACACTGAGTGAAGGCTACATGAGGAAAAGCAGAACGCTATTTTTCTCTTCTGACATGAGTCATTTCAAATCCATGGTCTTCACTTTTGTATTATTGCCAGTTAGTCACATTTTAAATTTTCCTATTTATTCTGTATTGAAAGTAATAGTACTTAAGAACCTCTTGAATCACAAAACAAATTGACACACTTGTTTATAGTGACTATAAAAGCAGAAAATAGTTTGAGATTTAAACAAACAAACAAACAACAGCAACAACAAAAACTGAGTTGTCTTGTATAACTCAACATGGAATTTAGCTTGCACACAGACAACAATAAGACTGCATATTTAGCTCCAAGCTACAGCATAATAGGGAACAGGCCAGTGCTGACATCCATTAGGCTCTCTGACTTCAATCATTAATGATTTAATACAAGGAGTAAACCGCAGAGAAGTGAGATCAGAGGCTAAGAGGATTTCAGCAACATCTTCTGCACTGTGATTTGTCCTTTTTCCTATAATCTTCATACTCCAGTAATCAGTGACTTGCACAGGTTCCCAAGTACCACATACCTTAGAAAGTAGTCACTATCTTGGAAGAAGTACACTTTTCCAGGCATAAAGCAGCTAATATACAGGTTCTCTATGGATTATGCAAATAAAATAATGTCAACTGGAAACATATTTGAGTGCAGCTTGAGGATCCATTCCATAATAAGATTGCTTGCCTCTTGCACAGCTTATCTGCAGAAAATGCCTTATAAAGCAAGCAAACACCATTAGAACCACTGACAGAATAAAAATTGTGGGGAAACACTTCACATGCTAATGTGCAAAATCCTCGAAAGTTTAGGTTTCAGCCTGCTACTCTAGCCCTGAGGCCTTGCAGCTTTATTGTTGTCAATGTCAAGGTTCTCTAGGGAACCTGCTTTGGCAGGGGGGTTGGACCCAATGATCTCTTGAAGTCCCTTCCAACCCCTACAATTCTGTGATTCTGTACCACTGTGATACAGCTGTACAGCTTTCAGCTAGTCTGTTACTGTACTTGAAGCACCTATATAGCTTTGTTCTTTCCAGAGAACAAGCTGTTAATAATATAAAAAGGAGCTGCAAACCAACCCTGCATAAACACAGTTTGCCAAGAGACTTGTGTACATTTTTATGATGATGGGTTGAATAAATAGAGCTCGGGACATATGAGTAGTGCAAAGAAAGGGGTGCAAAAGAATTATGAACATGCTGGAACAGTTTTGAAGAGTTTGAGATACATCTAGAATGATGTTGAGAAGGGAACTGGGCAACCTGAAAAAAAAGTAAATAACTAGAAGAGATTGTATGAACATGTGGATGATTCAATATTGTCCTGGGTGACATCAGCACAGGGCAAGACTGTTCATATCATACACAAATACCAGAAAGGTTTTCCATCACCCATATTGATATTGATATTGAGGTAAAACTTATATTGCCTCAGGCCAAGCTGAAGTTTCTCAACAACCTTCTTGTGCATTGGTATATATGATCCCGTTTCCAAAAGCAGACCACATTGAACAATGCCCTATGTATAGTTTACAAGGTATGCTTGCTTTCAGTAACATAACCTACAGTTTGATATATTTTCATGGTTGTTTCAATTACTTAACGGAGAAGACAGAGTACAATATAGAAAATAGTTAAACGCAATGCAGGAAAATATTTGAGGTCTTTTTTTTTTTTTTTTTTTTTAAATTTTTCAGTGCATTGTAGCTAGTGACACCAAACTAATATTTTGTCATGAAAGCACCAAATGGCTTGTTACAAATTCACTTTTTTCCTCAAATTAAGCTGATGGTACAGAGTGCAGAGTGTGGCTTCTCACCCATGAAGAAATGAGGAGCTTAGAAGAAGAGAACTCTGCAGGAGAGCAGGGCAGAGCAGAAGTACACAAGGTGCATCGCAGCCTCACCACAGCCACACTTACAATCAGGCTGGTTATTTTACCCATCACAGGGAGAGATGATGAGGACAAATCAGTGTGGCTCTAAGTATCTCTTTGTTTAGGCTGCTCTAATTGCATTCAATCTGGCTTCCTATTTCAGACAAATTTAATTTTCAAATTAGAGTAGCATTAGTATGCTTGTCATCCAATTGGTCTCCTTTACATTGTTTTCCATAAGTGCATGTATTCTTGGGAGAAAAGTTTATTTAGAAAAATCCAGCAGAAAGTGCTTTTCCCTGTTCACCTTTTCTCTCAGACTGTAAATTTTTGTGATTCTCACCTGTCTCTTCTGTTACAATGGCAATCAGATTACATCCCCTGCTTCCCAACAACAATTATGACAGGTTAAATAAAACCTACATAACTCTGCCCTGGAGTTATTTCTGGAGAAATATCAAAATATGAAGGTCTTCATATCAGTGTCTGGCATCTCTGTGCTCATGAAGAGGAAAAGCCATGAGGGGAATGGAGAATGGCTGTGGAGGAGTTTAAGACTAAGGCCCATGTCTGAATGTAAAGATGTGTACATCTTGCAGGGAACTAATCCTCCCTGCAACACATGTGTCTGGTGTAGAGTCTCATAAGCAAAAATGTCTTTCAGACTCCTTAAAACAGGAAAATGCTACAACCTTTATTGACTACTTCAGGATGGGGCTTAATAAGACTCACCTGTTGGAAGTAGTCCATGCCAGCCATTTAATCCTAACTATAGCAAGTGCAGATCTGTTCATTTTATCACATCTTCAAAACATTACAGAATTTTCTAGCTCATGATGACGTATGCTGCTATTTCAGTGTTACTGTACTGAGTAGGATGGAGGAATCGGTGTAATTTTCTAAATCTGTGAAAAAAAAAAAAAAAAGATGTTTTAATTGACTCTCGGTTGTTAAAAACCAAGCAAATTGACTTTTAAAAATATTTTAGTCATTTGAAGTTCAGTCATCTGAACACCAATTACTTACATACTGCCAGATCAAAACTGATTAACTGATTATATAGTAAATGACATACCAATTGCATTTGTTCTGCAAGAAGGTCTGAAAGGCTCTTTTTGAAATTTTACTTTATTTTATTTTTTTCTTAGTAGGTAAAAAATGTCATGGAAAGCAAAATCAAACTTTCCTTTTGAAATGGGAACCTTTTAAATGGGAACCATTTACACCAAGTCATAGTGTCCATATCAATATTAAACTCAGGGAAATTACATGGGCCTGGGGTATATACGAAAAAAAAAAAGTGCCTATGTGGCAGCAAAACAGTGGCAAGCAAATAATGAAGTGAAGGTTTTTGGCTGAGGATAGCTCTACTAATTAGAAAATAAAGACACTAATTCAGACTGTCTAACTCGTTCAATCGCCAACAGTAATACCGAGGTAATGTGTGGGCTTTTATTACTGCTGTTATTTAACTGCATTTAATTTCACTAGGATGTTGAAGGGCTTATTTATTATGTTCCTCAGAGAACGAAGAAGCTTCTCCCTTGTGGAAGGACACGTTTAATAGAGGGAGGGGATCCCACTGGAGCTGCATCCCCTCTTTCTGTCACTACCTTTTCCCCAGGGCCACCCAGGCAAGACTGGCCCCATTGTGCCACCTTCTCGCACTCTCCCTTCCCTGTGCACACTGCAGGCAGGTGCAGATCTTTCAGAGCGAGCATTCAAGACAGGGGAAAAGGAATGAAATTCATCCTTCTTTGGAGACCTGTCCTGATGAAGTGCTCAGGAAGAGCAGTAAAATTGAAGACTGAAATCTTCAAAGAAAGATTTGTTTTAGAGGACAGAAGCCATGTGGTGGGTTAAAAGTTGTTGTTGCTGGGGAAGGAAAGCCAAGATGTCATTTACACTGTACATATCAGCTATTGGCTAGGGAATCTTGCAATCTTACAAAAATTAGAAATGAATGAAAACCATTAAACTTCTACAGCTACCAATTCATGAACGTGGAGATTTCTGAATCTCTAATGAGCTAAAGAAATACCTCAATTTGAAACCACAGCTTTTGCCACCATCATTGAAAATTTGGACCTGCAGCCACATTTTTCAAACAGTTATTAATGAACTGGAGCATATCGTCAGCATTAACTATGGCAACGCATAAGTGTGTAGACAAATGACTTCAGATAAAAAAAACTTCCATCACTGTTTTGAGTAATTTCTATGTAACTGGAATGAATAGGGTTCCTATTTCTTCCAAGCACATACACATGTAAAACCCAAATAATTTTTCCATTCTTTCCAATGTGATGTTCAGCATGACTTAAGGGACTTAGCAATATCTAATTAATTGCTTCTAAAAATCAGTATCTAATAAAGACCATCTGGGAACTACTAAGCTAAAAATAATAAATAGGAAATATATTTTCACTGAAAAAGAAATGTCCTGTGCAAAATTCTTGATATTTTCCACACACGGAAAAGCATTTTGATCAATTTGATCTGAACTGGAACATTTTGTTGGAAAGTTTGTTTGTTTGGGGTTTTTATTTTACCTGTACCTGAAATATTTCCTCTCAATATTTTTAGTCTTACATCTCTCATATAAAGGACCATGGACAGTTCTGCGGCTCTAACCCCTCCTTTTTCAAGTGGTAAGGACTTTGTCATCAAGCACCTCCTGACAGAGACATGCAATATACCATTGCAGTCTCCTGCTGACCATGGATCATGGGATGCGTATGTTAATCAAGGAGCTCAGCCTACAGGAAGGACTGAAGAAATAAAGCACCTGAACTCTAATTCCTGTGTTCTTACATAACTTTTTGCAGAGATATAAGGTAAGGTGTATGTGCTGCAAAATATGAGAGCAGATCTCAAAATTAGTGCCTTGATGCTTCATAAAAAGGAGTTACTAGATTTGTTTCATGTGAAGTTGCCAATATGCAAGAATATGCTTTTCTGTCCCATGGAAAAGCATTACATCTGCTCTCATGCTGAGACCCTTGACAATCTCAACCAATGTACCTCGTACTGTGCCTGTCCACCCACCCCCTTTCTTTAATCTTTAGAACATGCTGAAGTTTCCTTCCTTTCCTGAAGCCCAGGGTCTGCCCTCTGCTGCTCACCCCCGAACCTTGACCAGGGTCAAGAGCTTCACGGTCACTTCAGCCAGGACTGTCTTTGGCTACTGCCTGCCCCGGCAGTTCCTCCCTGTTGCTGACCAGCTCTTGTCTAGCTCTTGTCCACCCTAGCTTGGCCCCACTGGGGCCTGTGTCATGAATTTGTCCCTGGCACCAACTAGAAATCTCCCTGTCAGCTTGTGCCCCACTGCATTTCCCTCACAACTGATGACAGGGAGTTTGAAGACCCCCAGGAGACAAAGATAAACAGCCAAAGACTTCCTCACATTGTTTTCCTTCTTTCCCCCTAGCAGTACAACCAGTCAGTAACAGCCCCAGTGTGTCACCCATTTGCCTTCCCTCCTCTCTGGTCCCAAGTCACTTGCTCTCACCTGCCTGCCTCCCATCCTGGACATCCCCAGGCCCCAGCTGTTCCCCCAGGCAGTAAGTCACCCCTCCTTATCATCCTTGCCAGCCTCTGCTCAAGGGCTTGTACCTATCCCTCACGGCATGCTGGGCATGCAGGCTGTCCTGCCACGTCTTGGCTATTCCAGCAGTACCATATGCCACCTCTATGTCTACTTCCTATTTATCACATTCCCTCCTGTTATATTTCTGCTTCTGCCTCAGGCTGATACCACTAGAACACTTTCAGAAGTGGCTGTCATGAAGCACCACACGTCTGTGTGTTGGGAACAGTAATGACTCTGCTTCCATGCTTTTTGTTGCAGACAGATGCTGTTCCTTTAAAAGCCCTTTGAAGGCTGTGAAACGCTGCCCATCCTCATAACTCATCACAGCTCACGCAGAAAAATGTTCTGGGTTTGACAGAGCACATAACTTTCCCTCCCTCTGATCTATCATAAGCCACACAGCTGTCCAGGATATAGGAGTTCCAAATTTAATTTTAATCTGACAAGAGGATTTGGGATCTTAGCAGAGCTATGCTCCACGGGGTTCATCAATTCAAACATGATTACGAGGTATTTCTGATGGCAAGGAACAAGGATCAATCAGTCCTTTCCAAATAGTTATCTCCCCAGGCTGAATTACTCCTAGAAGAACTATTTATAATTACAAAAACAGAAACCTTTAAAGTGCTTTTGTTGCAAGTTTAATGCATAGATAATGAAAGTGAAGCAGAGATGTTGAATGTCAGGTCTTTTCCGTATATGTGGGACTGTGCTACTTTTTTTGCTGGATGGCCTGAATCACCTAGTGAATTTACACAGGACAAATCTGAATGGGAGGCTTGTGATGGAAATGAATTAACCATTTATTTTTGGAAATAGAAAGCAAGAATGGAAGAAAACAGTGTAAAGGTGCAAGTGCTTTTCTAATACCACTTCTCTTCCCAGCTGAGACTCTTTCTTGAGCTCAAGTACAAGTGTCTTTTAGTAAAAATCGGGGCATATTGTCATACAAAATCCTTGCAACTTCACCCCACAACAGCCTTGTTTTGTCTTCACACTATAACCCTTGCCTAAACCTTTTATTGGAAGCTCGCATGCACTGCTCCCTGCTCCCATGCTCCCATGAGTACTTGAGGAGGATACAGACTCTTCTCTGTGTAGGCTCTACTTGGGTGGACAGTGAAGAGGTAACCTGTAAACACTGCTGTTCTGTGGCTGGAAATGGCAGTCACAGAGTCAGAAAAGTATTTCTGTCAGAAAAGACCTTTGGAGATGATGTAGCAAAACTTTCTAGTGACAGTCAGGCCATCAGAAAGAGGCTTTTGCCCACAGTGGAACTCCCTCAGCTTCTGTGAGCAACCTACCCACCTTGGCCATGCCCTAGGGACCAAATGTGCGCTCTCTGCCTTGTTGCAGCATTCCCTGATGCCATCTGTGTCTCCATGCCCCATTGGTGGGCACCTCCATGGAGTGCTTGGTCCTCTCATCCCTCTCCTTGTCCATACAGCAGCTGCTGAATGCCCCAAGTGCCCAAGCCCTGCCCTGGCCTCACAACACCTCGTCTCTGAGCCTCCCACCAGACACCTTGGCCCCTGGCACTGAGGCCTTGGCTGGGCTCACCCCTCCTGCCTGTTGTCCATCAGGCTGGAGGATCCCCAAGGTGGATGTGGGACAGAAGTGATTGGAGATGTGTTCAGACCGGAGAAGGAACCCCTCCTTGTGTGTACTGTGCTTCTGGGCTGCAGCTCTGCTGGTGTGTGCTTGGTCACCCCTGCTGTGAGGGTTCAACCAGCATCTCAGTTGCATCCTGCTCCAGAGCCTCTCCAGCACCACTGCCTTCCCACCCCTGGCCATTCACCCACAAGCGCTACTTGTGGCCTGGCCCAGAAACAGCATTGCCCTTGTCCAAACAGTAGGTTCCGGCCTGGTTTCCTCTGTCTATTTCCATGGTATCTATTGCTGAAAATAATAACTTACTGATACTACTAATAAAAATACTAATTATACCATTAATATTTTATTATTATAATATTAATAATAACATAAACATTACTTATTTATAAAAATAAAATATTCAAAAGCAACAAGGCTGAAAGTGTGGATTTGTCTCTTTTTGATAATGCTGACAGGATAAAAATTGTGTCAGTCATAATTTGCTCTAGTCATAGACAGTAAGCACTAATATTTTCATATATATTCTAGGCCATAGTTGTTTGATAGATTGCTATCAAACATTACTGATGCCTCAGAAGAAAAAATGGAACCAAATCTTTTCACAAAGCCTACCCTTTCCTGCTACTCTTCTCTGTAATAGTCAAAATGTGTTTTGATAGGAACTGTTTCTTACAAAAAAAAAAAAATATTACAAGAAACATACCTCGGGAATACACAAAAAACAAACAAACAAAAAAAACTACCAACAACAAAAAACACCAAAACACTAGCTCTCTGATTTCAAATCTGTGTGCTTGAGTCTGAAGACATAACAGTCCTTCCTACATATCACTTAGTTTTCCCAGGTAATTACGGTAGAGGCCCAGCCAGAAGACCTCTGATTGGCTGCTCTTGATACAAAACCTCCTTTGAGACTGCTGTCTGGGGTGAAATTTACTACTTATAAATGTTCTACAGACCCCATACAAAATGCTGATTTTCAGTAAATCTAAAATAAAATTTTCTGTCCAGAGTTTCTGTGGTCCTTTCTGTGTGAAGTCCTTTACTGTGTCACAGTAAACAGAATGAATGGCCCTGCATATGAGTTCCTCTCTGCAATTAAATAGCCTGAGGTATACCAACTGTCCATGTATGGAATCTAATTTCATAAAATAGCCAAGAATTACGAAAGATCTAGCCTATAGATGTGGAAACTGGTGTGAACCAGTTTAAGGTAGATGAGGATGTCTTAGCTGTATTAAGGGTATACGCAGCATTTTGGTAATTATTTTATTTTATTTTATTTTATTTTATTTTATTTTTTATTTTATTTTATTTTATTTATTTTATTTTATTATTTTATTTTATTTTATTTTATTTTATTTTATTTTATTTTATTTTATTTTATTTTTTCCCTATAATTAGTAGGAATAATCACAAGCTATTTTCCTGTTTACAGTCCCCTGGATCAAATGTATTTAACTCTTACAGGTTTTTGATTCATTTAGAAACTATTTAAGGGTTTTATCTAAATTTTGTTTTAATCAAAATGAGTTTTCCTTTTAAATTAAAAAATCTTGAATCAAGTCTCAGCTCCTGAACTCTGGGAACACTGGCTGAATAATTTTAATGACAAGTTTACACAGTTACTTAGAACTCATTTTAGTCAGAAACAGACTAACTAATAACAGAAGCAGACATGGTAATCAGAAATTGAATGAATAAGTATATTTCAATGTTTTCTTTCTAATGGACTTATTCCATGCATTTTGTTCACCTAGTGCCAAACCACTGCCCAGCTTCTCTGATGTAATAGAAAAACCAACCTGAAATGAAGAAAAAGGTAAGAAATAACAATGACAACAATAACAATGTCAAAACAGAAAGCAAAAGACAAAAAAAAAAATCATTATTGCCTTAAGTTTCAGTTTCATCAATCCAACGGCATTAATCAAGGTGTAACTGTGGTTCACAGTATTAGCAAGGTATTCAATGAAAGTAATTTTAGTGAAGATTTGGCTAGATACATAACAGATATTAGAAGTAATGGAACATTAATTCTCTTAGAGAGAGAAGGTCAAAAGGGAGACATGAATCCACATGTTATTTCAAGTTACTCTGTGAGTAACAAGAGTATTCAGAATACAGCCAAGGAAGTAATATTGGGGCAAATAACCTCATTTGTTGGCTCAGACCATTGTCCCTCAAATCTGGTTGGATTCCTAACAAATTCCTCTCCCCCACACACATCATCTCACCAAAATTGCATATGTTGTTTGCTTGCTGCAGGAGTCCAGAAACCACAGGCTGTTTATATTCTCACATCACCTGGACAAGCCACGCTTTGTGTCAGAACCTCTTGTGCACAGTCCATGTTAGAAGTTGCACAGTCGCAGTAATGCATACAATCATTATAGACAGTGTGCGCTCCAGCCCCCAGCACACAGACACACATACACACACACACATGCTTTAGATCATTTGGAAATATTTGACTTGAAAAACATCCAGATAAAAAATTCCCTTTTAATGGACTTTCCTGGAACTAGAGGCAAGTCAGATCTTGTATGACCAAAAGCACATTTATGCTGCTGATGGTGCTGAGACCCTGAGCTATACATTCACTTTTAGGCCTACTTTCTGTACGAGAACAGGAAGCAAAAGATCAACAGCTGTTCAACATTTCAACATTGTCTGTGATATAAGCTACATCCCTGTTCTTATAACATTTTATGATGCTATGGTGGTGATAAAGGTGGTTTGATGAATGTGGTTGTTTTTGTTTGTTTGTTTTTCCTGCAGATATTATAACAATTTTTGCATCAGGTTTCATGCAAAATATGCATCAAACATATGCATTGATATGGAGTAAATTAACATCTAAATGGCTACATGGGTGGTAAGTAAGCTGTGAAAATAGCCTCCCTCCCCCCCCCCAATGATTCTAATTATTTAATGCTTTGCAGCTTCACATTTCTTGTGCTTTCTGTAGAATTGCTTATTGAGAAGGATCAGCTATCCAGCAGAAACATGCCTGAGGCAAAATTATTTTGATATGTTCAGAACTGACTACTAGGACACTAAAAAATGAAATTTAAAAAATTCTTTCCAGGGTGTTAGCTCAGGTTGATCTGGATTTTATTATTGCAATATTGCATATTAGAATAGTATGGGGTGAGAGAGTAAGAGAGGGAGAATGGAAGAAGCAGAAGAACAGATATTCTACAATAACTGGCCATTAGAGAGGCACATATCCTTGAGGACATATGCTTAAGCTCAAGCCCAGGAATATTTCCAGAGAAAATTAAGTATTTATATTTTTATAATGTTTCAATACCCAGCTGAATCAAAGCCATCACTGGAGATGCTGACATGTTACTGCACCAAAAGAGAAGGAATTCTAGGTCTTAAGTTCCATGTGAAGCCCCCTAGGTTTTGGGGGACAAAGATTACTCTGCTGGGAAACCTGGCCCAGAAGCTATCAACACTCTCCCTCTTTATAATATTCCCAGGAACACTGTAGGTTTGGGGTGTGGGGTAGAATGGGGCACGTCTAGAGGGGCTTGCATCTAGATATGGAGTAGTGTGGTGTTAACTGTGAAACCCAATCTGGATGAAAAATGAGCCCATCCCTTCACCACTGTTGGTGGAGGAAGGAGGGGTTGTGTTTGACACCATCAGCACCCTTACAGCATATGAAACTGTAGAACCTGGTTAGTCTGCTGGTTACAGATCTCTCTGGGTTGAGAGAAGCCTTGCCAGAACTCAACTACTTCTTCTTCCCAAAGATTTTTGCAGAGTGGAAGGAAATCATTCACTCCTCATTCTGAAGCTGTTCAGTTGTGCAGTGCTCTCTTAACATACTTGTCCCTGAGATGAAAACATCCATTGCTGTACAGTTATATCAGTCAAAATCATTGTTCTCAGCAACACATGAAGGATTAATTAACACTTCACTGCAACCCTGAAATCGCTTAGCATAGAAATGAAGGAGAAAATTTTACTTGGAAAAAGACAGCATAGAGTTAAGATAGAACAGTGTATTGTTTACGTATATACTGTTTGAATTCTGGCTAAGAATGTGCTCAACTTTTTTGAATAAAGATCCTTACTAGTGAATAAGTACCTCCTAAAGTGTGAGGGGCAAGCAGGGTCTTCTCTATCATGGTTCTGGGGTTTGGCTTTGCATCATCATCTTACACCCTCTGGATCATCCAAAAATAGCCTAATTGTAGGGAATTGTTTATGGAAAGAGGCAAGCCTGCTGAGTGTTTTGGAGACTACTGATTAATTGATTTGAAAGCAGTGAAAAATACAAATAAATTCTTTTATAAGTAGTAGACTGATCCCATTTGCCTGTGATGGAAGGCTTTTGAGAAAGATCCTTCAGCACGATACTAAACTAAACTAAGTCACTCTAAGAAACTAAACTCTTGTAGTGGGTTTACTGGCAAGGTTTTGGTAGCAGGGGGCCATAGGGTGGCTTCTGTGAGAAGGATCTAGAAGCTGCCCCATGTTTGGTAAGGGCCCCACTGCTGACCAGAGCTGAGCCAATAAGTGATGTTGTTTTGCACATCTGTGAGAGTATATTTAAGACAGGGCAAAAATAATAATAATAATAATAAAAAAAAAAAAAAAGCTGTGCCACACAGCAGCTGGGAGAGTGAGAGGAGTGAGGAATAGCCTTGCAGGCGCCAAGGTCGGTGAAGAAGGAGGGGGAGAAGTGCTCCAGGCACCGGAGCAGAAGTCCCCTGCGGCCTGTGGTGAGGACCATGGTGAAGCAGGCTGTCCCCCTGCAGCCCATGGAGTACCACGGTGGAGCAGGGTTCCACCCTGCAGCCCCTGGAGGAGACCACGGTGGAGCAGGTGGACCTGCACCGACGGAGGCTGCAGCCTGTGGAAGACCCCTGCCAGAGCAGATTCTGGGCTGGACTTGTGGTCCGTGGAGAGGAGACCATGCAGGAGCAGGTGATCTGGCAGGAGCTGCTGCCTGCGGGGGACCCAGGTTGGAGCAGTTTGCTCCTGAGGGATGGACCCCGTGGTACGGACCCATATCTGGAGCAGTTCTTGAAGAGCTGCTGCCTGTGGGAAGCCCACGAAGTTCGGCAAGGACTGCATCCCGTGGGAGGGACCCCACAGCACAGGGGACGAGAGTGACTGAGAAGGAGCGGCTGAGAAGAAGCGCTATAGACTGACCATAACCCCCATTCCCCTGTTCCCCTGCACCGCTTGGGGGGAGGAGGTGGAAGAGGTTGGATGGGGGGGAAGGTGCTTTTGGTTTCTTTCCTTTGTTTCTCACTTCTCTAGCTTGTTAGTAATAGGTAATAAATCTTACTAGCTCCCTATGCTGAGTCTGTTTTGCCCGTCACAATAATTACTGCCTGATCTCCCTGTCCTTATCTCAACCCTTGAGCCCTTTTCATCATATTTTCTCCCCATTCCTCTTTGAGGAGGGGGAGTGAGAGAGCGGTTGTGGTGGAGCTCAGCCGCCCACCCGAGTAAAACCACCACAACTATGTAATGTGGGACTGTGCTGAAGGCCTTAGAGAAGTCAATGGAAGACTATGAAGTCATCCAGATAGGTATTAACTGGTTTAACATATGCAATAGCAGTGCACTATAATTATAATAATACTAAAAAATAGACAAGAGTAATATTACCACTTTCGTGACTAATTACCACGGAAGTTTTTTCTAATTAAATTTTATTTATTATTATTAAATAATTTTTTCTAATTAAATTGTTCTAATTAAATGTTTCATCCAAAAAATTCTAGTGGCAGCAAGTGTTACAAAACAGAATGACAAAATCTAATTTAAAATAAATTAGCAAATGATTCAGTGTGTTTTGAAATTTTACCACTAATTATCCGCTTTATGGAAAAAGACTAATTTAACTAACATTTTATTCAATTTTTCTATTTTCTTAGGTAGTAACTAGCAGAAGTGGACTACATTTAAGAATTCTAAATATCCTGAACACCCAGCAGCTACTTAAACACATTGGAAATTAACACTAACTTGGTCATTGCCTCCCATGTTCTTGGTTTCTATATAAACAAAGTGGACCTAGTGGAAAACTTTTCACAAAATTCAGTTTTATACACAGTGTCAGTTTGTTCAGTCCAACTGTTTCAGCTGAAGCACACTCCACATTCAAACTTCTGATGAAACATGGAGGTGGCTCTTATAGATTGGTGCTCATACTATATGAGAACAGATAAACCCCAACTTCCTATGAAGCAGACTGCTCTAAACAGCAGATCTGTAAGGAACCAGGCTTGAGTGCAAGGAATATGTCATAGGAACATAATCTTATCAGCAGCTGTGGGATTGAGGTGAGAATCAGTTCAACTGGGCAGCAGCAGTGAGAGTATCTGTGGGAATACCTCTTGTTCTCCAAAATGTTGTGGTATAGTGTTTTCCTCCCATGTAATTTTCACTCAGGCAAAAATAAAATTACTTTAATCAAATTACATGTAAAATTCTTCGGTTTTGAAGGGGCTTGCTTATAATTTGAATGAAAATCTCTAAAGCTTCCTTTATGGATTGAAATCATTTTTTTTCTGGACATTTCCATCAAACTGCATCAAATTTTATCACTAAGGAATCTTTTCTAAATTTCCAAATCTAGGAAAGACTATACTTTTTATTATTTTTTTTTCACAACAGTCCTAGTCATTAGAAATTGCACAAAATCCATAATTTCCTAATTACATACATGAGCCAAAATGTCTTGTATTAGTACAGCAATAAGCAATGTATGTAGCTGAGCAGTTGAGCAGTTCTAAAAAAAGAAATATCTATGAGGTTTTGACTGTTCATCCTTTATATAGGTTGCTCCTATATTTCTTTAAATCGTTACAACCGTTTTCCACAAACAACATTAGAAGATAACATATTTTGATTTTATGGATGAGTGGAAAAAAAAAAATAATGCTTTCCCTGAGAATTTTTAGTGTTCCTGTTTACTGAAATTTTTGAATGTGTGTGATCACCATATGAGCAAATTAAAGGGCACAAAAAGAATATTCTATGTCATCTACATTTTTAATTGATATAAGTGCATGTGCCAAAATAAGCAAGGCCAATTGGAAAAGGAAGAGTCAGTAGTCCACCTTGAGAGGTCTTTCCCTCAATTTATCATATATTTTGAATACCCTGCATGAAACTGCATCTTCATGGACAAGTAGTGGCTTGCACCGGTGTTAAGGCCTAGGAGTAGAAAAGTGAAAGGTACATCTGACAATGGCATTGAACATATCTGTAATCAGTTTACACTGATAAATCATAAGTTGCTATCATCATGAAACTGTTGTTAAGTAGTTATAAAAAGTTTGAACTTAGCAATTTGTCTTTTCTGTCTTTTCAGATCTCACCAAAAACAAACAAACAAACAAAAAAGTTTCTTCCTGTTTAACTTTAAATAATGCAGCTGTGAGGTGGAATCATATATCATGTTCATTCCATTTAGAGTGATTTATAACCTGAACTGAAAATTAAAAATATTCTGTATTTAACATATACGGATTTTGCTTTCACAAACTAATTTTTACTCCAGGTAGGCTGAATTCAATTCTGTTTTCTACCTTATTGACCTCTTAAAATACCGATCATGATTACTAATCAGAGGAGGTGGATTTTTTTGTTGTTTGTTTGTATGAGACTAAAGTGTATCCATACAAATTTACTATGATTCAAGGGAATTAGCCTGTTGGTTGATCTCCCAAATGTGTGTTTTAATGTTATCTTTATATCAAAACTAAACTAATGTCTTGCTGGAATACTGAAGAAATTACAATATTTATCATCAAGCTGTATTAATATTCTGTTACTGGGCATCAATTTCATTAGGATATCAATAAGGATGGAGATGTATTTTACTGCATGCATCTGAAAAGCATCAGTAACATCAATGACACAGGCTTAGGAGCTGTCTACATGCTACTGTCTGGTTATATGGGTCCTTAGAAGGCAGGATGGACTGCAGACAGATTATCTTTGACTCATAACATCATATGAAGGACATATAAAAATCATCTTGAAGGACACCTTTGATTTTATTTTATTTTTTTTGTCATGAATGCCTTGCAGCAACATTTAAACTAAAGATTTATCTTTCTGTAGATAAGGAGCCATCTCAAGAAGATCTGACCTGTATTCATTAGTTTATGTCCCATTTTTAGCCATCAGCTCACTCCATGCTTCAGAACTTCAGCCAGTTGTTATCAGAGGTCAGGATGAGATCAATATGGTACAGATTGCTCCTTTTTTTCCTTACACACTTTTATCTCTGAAGGGGAGGATCCTGGACAGCAGCGGAAAGATGCAGTTGGGTGCATTTCATCATGTTTGTGCCCAGCAAAGGATTCCGAGTTCACTTTTTTTTTTTTTTCTCTTTTAGCATTTTTATAAAAGTGACAAATACAGTTTCTTTCCCTGATCTTCCTTTTTCTTTGTACCAATCTATGTCTCTACAATAAGTTTACATCCACTGATTCTTCCTGGTAACTAAAGAGTTACCAGTTAGATTTTCTTTGTCAGGATGATCTTTCCAACTACCTGAGACATAGAACAATAAAAGTAACATAAAAATGAACTAAGGAGTCTCTACCAAAGGAGTGGGAGTCTCATTGTTTGATTGAGACTTTGTTAATCCCTAGAGGTTGTTCCAGAGATTTCAAAATCGGAATATTTTGGAAGTATTCTGTATACAAACTTTGTGTGTTCTAGATCCTTATTAAAGAAGCATTCCAGCATTTATTGCTGCATGTCCGATTATTTTTCTGGCTTCAGGGCTGCAAACACATTCACCTGTGGACCCTTGATCTTATTTACCTACATCAGTTTTCTCCAGTATTGCCATAAACTGTGCACTGACAGCTTCTTGTGCTGCTGCTTCTGCTTCAGACAGCAGTGTATTTCACCTGGCTCTGATCTTTCCCAAAGAACCCTGAGAAGCAACCAACAACCATCCTTACAACCTGGAATTGGCTATTAGACATCACAACCATCTAAAGCAAGTACATCTCAGGTTTGCTCAAGCATTATATCTGTGACTAATGCTCCCCCAGAATAAGCACTTCCTTACCTGGTTAGAGGATTTTATGTTGATCTAAATTACAACAAAATCCTTCCTTCTGTAGCTGTAGAATTCATAGCACTTCACAAATCCTTGTTATGTTAAATCTGCTTCAAATTTCTTTCATTACTTTTCCCTTATGCAACAATTAAACTAATTTTGTATTACCATTGTTTACTCTATGCTTTGATATCTCTCAAGACATTCCAATACCATTTAAGATCTATATATCCTACATAAAGAAGAAAAATATATTGTCCTATGAAGCTACAAGTTTATATTCCTTTTATTTACTTGTTCTTTATATTTAAATGAAAGGCAAATAAAATAAAACTGAATCTAATAACATTCAGAAATATCAGTCTGCAGCAATACTAATCTGATGGGTTATTAGCAATAGGAAGATAGTAATGTAGACCAAGAAATACTAGGGATAAAAATCATTTCTGGCAAAACCAAAAGATAATTTGGGGGTAGGGGTGGAGGGGTGGGGGTGGGGAATGGAGGATAAGAGTAGTGGGTCAGTAAGAGAGAGAAGCCAAATATTTAATTTGGTCAAAAAAAATAATTATGTTATGTTTTGGGTTGTTCTTTTTTAAATTATTATTTATTTATTTAGCTCTACATTGACTTGTTAAAAAACTTTTAAGGTTAATTTAGCTTAATTAATTTAAAAGCAAAATTAACATTTTATAAATGATTTTTTTCTCGTTTTTTATTTGTAGAACAAGACACCAAATTTGATCCATAATTCTGAATTTGCTCTGAGAAAATCACCATTTTACTTATTTATTATGTTCTATATATATGAAAGAAGTTGAATACAGAATGTTGTTTTTACTACAGGAAAGGCTTACCTGCACCTGAACAAAAAATGGACTGCAAAGTTAATAATTAACAAAGGCATGCTTTTATATTAAAATGTGGTTATGATTTTTAAATGTCAGAGCTTGTCATAACAAATATTTTTGTAAATATAAATACTGGTAGACAAAGCCTACTCTCATTTGAAAAGTGATCATTTCTTGTAGAAAAGAACTTTGAAAATTAGTAAGCTCCAGTCATCAGCCAAACAGTGATTGTTCATTACGAAATAATGCCTGAAAATTTAAAGCAAGAATTTCTCTGGGTTTGGAGACTGAAAAGATAAAATAATCATACCCCTTGGATCTATGAGCAAGACATATGAAAAATTCAAATTCCAGTAATATATTCAAGAGATTTGGTAATGAAAATGATGACTAATATCCCAGGAATACACTCGTCATCTTATTAGCATATCTATAATCAAAAAGGTGAGGTGGTCACACAACCACAGCACCAGCACCCCACAGCCCTCATTGACCAAAAAACATCATTCTCCCTGGGCTCTCTCTCCAAAGGCCTTTCAGCAAGTCAGTTATGAAATTAAAAGATTAATCGTAAGAGATATGAATCAAATATAGCATGTCTGGGTGAATCTGGGTGAAAAATAACAGCAAAGAAGAAAGAATAGATTGAGACATGGCAAGAGGAAAGCTAAAAAAAGAAAAAACAAACAAACAAACAAAAAAACCCGAGGCTGTTAGTTACAGAAGTAAAAGGAATCTGTTGATAAGTAGTCCTAAACTGACTGAATTAATCTTTCTCAATTACTTTTTTTTTTTTTTTTCACAAAAGGAATATAAAGGGAAAAAGCTATTTTAGCCACTAACTCTAGGGACTTAGCAAGTCTAAACTGAAGTGGCAGCCCTTCACTTCTTCCTCATTTCAGGAAGTATTTTGTGTAGCATTCCCTTGCACCAATTTAAAAGATGAAGAAAGGTTGATTTGCTAAATATATCAGGATTCCCCACTTTGCCTCTGGCAGTAAGAACAGTGCATAGGTGATTTCTGCAGTTTTCATGTGTTTTGGTTATCATAGCAGGAACTTGGATAAAAAATGCTTGTTTATATCTGAGAGATGTATATATTTGCCAAGATTCCAGACCTTCATTTACAAGCAGAAGGAGTTGGGTGCTTTGTATGTGCCTCTTCCCTTGAGGAGCAGCATAAGCGACCATCCTGCAGCTCAGCCTTGCTTTGCTGAGGGTGTTCCAGCTGTGACTTGACACATGACTGTGTGCTCCTGTGCTTGGTCCTTTGGTCCTGGCTATTCAAAGCAATCAGTATTTGTTGACGGATGGTGTAAGAACTTGTGGGGACTTCTGAGAGGTGCTAGGGGATGAATTTTACTGTCTGAGTCAGTTGGGCCAGTGCTCACTTATGCGGATATAAATTTAGGTTTTCACCCCTAGGTCCAGGCAGACCACCCCAAACAGGCCAGAAATCACATCTGTGCTCAAATAACATTTGACCTAAAACTCTTAATATAAGGCCTCTGATTCATCACAAAAATATGCTTTCGAGAATTTGTAGTCTTTATTGTTTCCAAGAAAACAGCTGACTAGTCAAATATATCTTTCATGATCCTTAACTGAGAGACTGGACGTTTTCAAAGAATAATAGCAGGCTTAAAATAATGAAAAGGAAATAATGAATATATATTTCCAGGATTAATTCATTAACCTTTAAAATATACACAAGATTTAATTGCCCAACTACAATAGTAGTGACGTGAGTAGGTTTTAATTCCCAATGGTGAAAACTTTTCCTTTCAGGAGTAGATGAAGTTGAGCAAATCAATTTTAAACTTGGCTGGGTACAGTGAGGCATTGGGAACTAAGCATCTAAACAAGGGACTCTATTTTAAAATGTGCTGAGAATCTGTGATTATTGTCAACAAACATGGGGATTACAATACTCAGCAGCCCTTGCATTAAACCACTTATTTAGGTACATTGATGCAGATATAAGTGGTAATTTTCTCTTCACCTTTCATTATTATTATTATTAATAATAATAATTTTTCCTATATGGTGCTGTCTGCACAGAAAAAAATAAAAAATAAAAAAGGATTTTATAGGTTGCAAGCATGCAAGACTTTAGTTAATTTATAATGCAAGAGAGTACCTATCCGCCTATAATAAATTCTACAAACAATGTCAGTTTAAGTATTTTAGCTAAGACACATTCTTAACAAATAGTAGGTCTGATGGCATTAATGAGAAATGAATTATATTTGTATCTCTTTTTATGATCTTATTTAATCTTTTATTTCAAGTTCTATTGAAATAGATTGTTACGATTCCCAATAAATGTGGTCACCTGATAAAGAACAACTGCATAGAGAAAACTTTTTTTTAAATCCTTTGAGACATAAAGCAGGATTTTGCTAAAGCATCCCTCTTATTTACTCCAACCTGTAGTGTTGGGGTTATCTATCCATAACTCTTGGGGCTTTTTGTACAAAATAAAATTATGCTTTGGTTTTTGGTAAAATGATGCACCACAAGTCAAAGATGTTAAAGTCTGTTAAAATTGCAATTTAAATCAAATACTGTGCAAGTTGTTGTTTTGGATAGCAAAAGTTTGATGGTTCCTGCCCAGTGGAAGCTGTTTTCAAAGGGGAGCTTTTTAGCTTTTTATTCTTTATTGGGGCCATTGCTCCAGTTAATGTTTTCATCTTGCACTCTTATCTTTGCAGGAGATCTATCTCAATAGAATACAGGGAAAAAATATTTATTTATTTATCTAATCTGTTTATTTATTTTATTTTTGATGCAAGGACATATATGAATTGAGACTTTTCTGTTGCATGTGAATGAAAAGTCAAATAATTTTGTAGACAGAGAAATGAAGCCAAGGAGAAGTTTGCAATATTAGAAAACTTTAATATTTCATTTCCCTTTTCCATGAAATAAAACTGCTCAAGATAAAGTAAACACATTTTTGGAGAGGATAATAAAAATATTTCTATGTACTGTATGTCATAGTAAAGAGCATGTGATCATCATGATATGCTTGTTTTCACTTTCATGTCTCTTCTACTTGAACCTAGATATTTGTTTCTACTTAGGATTCATGTGAAATTATTTTATGAACATGATTATTAGTATAGGATTAAATTGTACTTTTCTGACTAGCTACTACTGAAATTCATCAAAACTATCAATATTTCAAAGGGGAAAGGAAAAAAAAAAAAAAGAAAGAAAACGGAGAAGTCCTATACCTAGAGAGGAACAACCCTAGGCCTCAGCACATGATAAAGGCCACCCAGAAGGAAAGCAATTTTGCAGAAAAATGTGGTTCAACACAGAAGACAGCTAAGTGCCATAAAGCTGCTTGCTCACTCACCCCAGGTGGGCTGCAAGAGAGAACTGGAAAGGTAGAAGTGCGAGAACTCATGGGTTGAGAGAAAGACGTTTTACTAAGTAAAGCAAAAGCCATACGCACATGCACAGCAAAAGTAGAGAATCTTTTGCTACTTCGCATCAGCTGACGTGTTCAGCCACTTCCTGGAAAGGAGGGCTCACCACACATAATGCTTTCTTTGGAAAACCGACACCATCACTCTGGACAATCCCCCCTTCCTCCTTCTTTACCCCAGTTTTTATTGTTCAGCATTACACCATATGCTGTGTGACATCACCCTGGGCACTTTGAGACACAAGTCCCGGCTGTGTCTCCTTCCAGCTTCTGCACCCCCAGGCTTCTTGTTTTTCAGCACAGGAAGCTGAAAAGTCCTTGGCTCAGTGTAAGCATTGTTCTGCAACAACTAAAAACATTGGTGTGTTATGAACATTGTTTTCATCTGAAATCCAAAACACAGCACCATACAAGCCTTTATGAAGAAAATGAACTCTATCCCAGCAAAAGCCATGAAAAAAAAAGTCCTCGTGGACACCAAGTTGAACATTAGCCAGCAATATGTACAAGAGAGACTAGGACATATTGAAAAGAGTCCAACACAGCTGCCAAGATGAGCAAAGGAGTGGAAGATTTCTATGAGGAGAGGCTGAGAAAGTTGAGACTAATCAGCATGGAGAAAGAGGAGGCTTATGAGGATTCTAATCCATAAAAAAAAAAAAAAAAAAAAGGAAGAATGCAAAGACAGAGCCAGGCTCTTTTCAGTGGTGCCTCTGTTAGTTTTACCATGATAGGCAACTGAGCTCCACTGCAACTGCTCTCTCACTCCCCTTTCTCAAAGGAAAACAGGCAGAAAATACAATAGAAAGGGCTAGAGGGTTGAGATAAGAACAAGGACATCACTCAACTAATATTGTTTCAGGTAAACCAGACTCAGCACAGGGAGATTAGTATAATTTATTGCCTAATACTACTGGACTAGAGCAGTGAGAAACTAAAAGCAAACTAAAACACACCTTCCCCCAAAGCCCTGTGGAACCCCACAAGTTTGATGCAACCCCATTTACTATAACCGTTTAGGTCCAACCCGCCTGCCAATTGTTCATCCATTGTATTATTCTTTTGTCTAACCTTATGCTGGACATTTTGTTCAGAAGAATACTGTGAGAAACAGTATCAAAAGCTTTGCAGAAAAACAAAAAGATTACATCAACTGGCTTTGGTCAACTAGGTGGGTAATCTTGTCATAAAAAGATCATTAGACAGGATTTTCTCCTTGTGAACCCATGTTGGCTGTGACCAATGACTACAATGTCTTTCCTTTTTTTTTTTTTTTTCAATAACTTATGGAGTAATCTTCTCCATAATTTTACCAGGCAATAGAGTGAGACAAGCAGGCATGTAATTAGCACGTTTTTCTTTCTCACCCTTCTTGAAAACTGTAATGTTTGCCAGTTTCCAGTTCCACTGGGACCTTTCCAGATGCCCAAGACCATTGAAAAATAATTGAGAGAGGTATTATGATGATATCAGCCATCTCTTTGAATACCCTGAGAAGAATTCCATTGGGCCATGTATACATGCATCCTGCTGAAGCAGCAAATCTTGTACAAGTTCAGGGTAGTTGGGAGTTTATTGTTACCACAGTCACAGTCTTCCAGCTCAGGGCTCCAGGGGTCCCAGAGCTGCCCATCACTGTTGTTGAAGACAGAGGTGAATAAGGTGTTAAATGTTTCTGCTTTCTCTACATCCCTATTTGTGAGGTGACCGTCCTCATCAAGGAACAGACCAATGACATCTCTGGTCCTCCTTTTCCTGATAACATATTTAAAAAGTCTCTTTTTATTGTCTATAACAGTACTGGACAGCTTCAACTCTAATCAAGCTTAAAAAAAATAAAAAAATAAATCAACACTTAAAAGTCATCATTGTCTGATGAAGAATAAACAAACACTGATATTCTAAGTGTTTTGGGTCTTTACCTCTAAAAGGTTTTTTCCTGCAATAACCCCAGATACTTTTAGCTGCTTTATTGAATATATTTTAGCTTTTTCTATACAGAGCAGATCTTAAACACTCTGATTTCTGCATCTAGTAATTTGCAGAACATCAGAATTTAGTATCAGTTCTATGAGGCTTTTCATAGTTGATTTATAAAGGTGCTGACCAGAGAGAAATCTAAGAACTAAAGTATACATTTTCAGGAAGAGTTGTAAAATTTATTAGTTACTTTGGGCAGTGTTTATTTGATTGTTGTTTATTTTTTCAAGTGATGGGAGAAACTTTCAAGTAGAAGTCCAGTGAGGAAGGTGATAATGGGAATTTTGCATTCACTGACAAGTTGTCCTTTCTAGTTACAAGCAAAGGAACATAAAAGTCATTTGTTATCTCAAAATGTTAGATTACCATCTGCCTCAATCAGAACCAGTATAATCAAATTATGCAAGGTGGTTTTGTTTGTTTGTTTGTTTCATATGGAGGTCTAATATATGTTTATCAATATATGGAAATTTGATTTCAACTGCAATGTTCAGTGTACAATACAGATCTCTTGGGATAAAAGGCTTCTTTCCCCCACAATGTGTTAGTGATTTATTAAGACTGGCTAAACACTGTGTCATTAACAAGCCTCTTTAGCAGGCATTTACCAGGGGACATTAGTATTTCTAAAAACTATATTGGCTTGAGGTAATATTAAGGAAAGGAAAAAGATTAATATCATTAAATTATCATTGCAGGCATACTGGACAGGCATGGAATAATTAATGTTTTAAAGCTAAACAGAAACCAAAGGCAGATTTGGTTACAAAGATTTTGATCTTCTGTACAACAGACAAAAATGCTTGCTTCAGAAATTAATTCTTAGCCATGAAGGTGACTGAAAAAACATTCTTACTTGGAGATCAATTAGGGGAAAAAAATAATAATAAAAGTTTTATTAAGTATTGTGTTTGTATTTGGCTTTTTTTTTTTTTTTAGATCTGAACTGAAAATGGTTTAAAATAATTTTC
Organism: Anser cygnoides; assembly: GCF_040182565.1. Classification (NCBI taxonomy): domain Eukaryota; kingdom Metazoa; phylum Chordata; class Aves; order Anseriformes; family Anatidae; genus Anser; species Anser cygnoides. Next base: position 9,220,482 of record NC_089912.1, on the reverse strand, counting down.
AAACACTAAGAAATTCTGTTTTTATTATTACTTCAGTTATTAAAACAGGTCTCTTGAAAATCCCAGTCTATTTCTGTGAAACCACTTCAGATAAGCAAGGAAATTACTAGTGCCACACCAGCAAGGCACCAGCAATGTATATCTACATTGTTTCCCTACACTGATGAAATATCTGATACTATCTCTGTGTTTGTTATGGGAGGTTTGCTAAGGAAAGAAAGAAAGAAAAAAAGAAAAGAGAGAGAGAGAGAGAGAGAGAGAGAGAGAGAGAAAGAAAGAAAGAAAGAAAGAAAGAAAGAAAGAAAGAAAGAAAGAAAGAAAGAAAGAAAGAAAGAAAGAAAGAAAGAAAGAAAGAAAGAAAGAAAGAAAGAAAGAAGAAAGAAAGAAAGGAAGGAAGGAAGGAAGGAAGGAAGGAAGGAAGGAAGGAAGGAAGGAAGGAAGGAAGGAAGGAAGGAAGGAAGGAAGGAAGGAAGGAAGGAAGGAAGGAAGGAAGGAAGGAAGGAAGGAAGGAAGGAAGGAAGGAAGATAAGTTACCGAACAAACTGTTACAAACCAAACAGAATGAAAACAAGAAACAGTTCTGTTACCTTCTACAGTATATTCATAAAGATTATTTTAAGTTCTAACTCATTGCATGTTATGTTATAGACTGCCATTGCTAAACAAGACACCTTTTTGCGGTAAATGAAACTGTCCATTATGAGGTCGTCTGCAGTGCAGCTTTATCACACACCTACTGCAAGAGACTCTCAATTAAAAAGCTTAAGCAAAGCTCTGCAAAGAGTGCTGCTGTGGTAAATTTAACTAATGGTCCTGTTATTTAGTGCTGTTTACTCACATTCCACTTATTAGTTCAAAATATCAGTCATGACTTTAATACTAAGCATTCCTCTCTGTCTAGGGTGGTGGGGTGCTGTCCTTTGCTCTAAAAGGTTTATAAAAGATGGTGAGCATCTAGGTGGATTTGTGAATAATTCAAGTTTCCAGAGATCTAATCCCAACACAGAAAAAATACAAAGTTCAAAGAGGAGATTTGAGGCACTTCATCCCTACCTTAGTTACTGAAATTGTGATCAAATTCAGCAGGAGTAGAAAGACTGCAGGGCAACAAGAAAGCTACATTAAAAGTCAGATGCAGCTCCAGAAGAGGGGGGTCTGTCTGTCTGTCTGTCTGTCTGCCTGTGTTTGCACCTGCTGTTTACTTGCTATTGGTTTTCCTTTTTTGGGGTAGGTGAGTGTGGAAAGGGGGAAGGGAGGATGTATCTGAAAAAAACAGTATCCTTTAACACTAAAAAAATGATCTTACACAGTTGGGGGAGCAATGAAGGGAGAGTTCTCCAGATCCAATCCTAAGACTAAATACATAGCTTGTTTAAAAAATACTTAACATTGAGGCTTAAAATTTTATGTTTGGGGAGCAGAGTTTTGAAAAATTGGCTAACTGCTTAAACAAGAGATTTCCTCCCTTCCCTTTTTATGTTGCTAGCTTATCTCCAGACACCTAAAAGCTATAATTAGTTGAGTGGTTATTTTGTTTTGTTTGGCTTGGATTTTTACAAGTGTAATGAGAATTGATTTGTTTTATTATACAAGTTTAAGGAGGTTTTCTTGAATTAACATAATTCAGAACAGTTGTTCAACAGCAAATATCCCAATCTCTCCCCTTCGGTAACAAAGAAAATAATTCTTGGACAAATTCTTAAGTATAGTTATATCCCTTTCTCATATATGGCTGTTAGCTTGATGTCCTGATGAGACAAACACCATCAACTGACACTTTGTGCCATTATTTGCTAGCTCACAGGACTTTTGTCTCAGGTGTGAACATTCTGTACTGAAGATTTATTTTTCTGCTTGTGTTGTGATTAAGTAGAGGATCACTTGGTTTCAGTTACTACTGGTATCTTCAGGAATAATCTCATCCAGCAGGTAAGGTACGGGGTACCTCGCGTCTGTTTTGGGCAAATATCAAAGATAGAACAGGCAACGAAATAACCTTCCTTTTTATAAAGTAAATATGTGAGTTTAAAACATATATATATCAGTCATTTTGTTCCTAAAATGTCCTCAGTTCCCAAGATTTTTGGCGATTTTTTAAATTGTTCTCCCACATTTTCTTGGATCTATTGTGGGCAAGACCAAATGCTAGGGGATACATGCAAGCTGAGCAGGATCTTGTTTTGTTAGACTCTTGCACTTTCCAACAGTCAACACACAACAATTGTAAAGAAATACAGTCAGCTTCCCAGTGCAAATATGATGCATGTACATACAGCAAATACAATGCAGTACAAACATTAGTAGGAAAATCAAGAGTAACTTTAGCTTTATCTCCATAGATTGGACAGATTGGTGCTGATAGATAATTCTTACTTGTCTATCCTGAGCTAGTTTTTAGGCCAGAAGAGGTACAACCTCTGCATTGAAACAACTGTCCAGAGAGAAAACTCAGTCCATGAAATTATTCAAAACTTCACTGAATATGAACTTGTGCAACAAAGTACAATTCTGAAGTTGTATAGAGCTTCAAAGTTGGTTCTGCTTTGGGTCATGGTGTTGGACAGGATGACCTTCAGAGATCCCTTTTAGTGTACTTATATTACAGAGTCCTTCATCTCTGTGATTTTAAAACTGCATTTTCCTAGTGACTTATATGGTACTTACGCTAGCTGAGCACTTACAGGTGTCGGTCATTACAGCATTCATTGTTATTCACTTCCTAAATCCTCAGTTATGTTTTGGTCTTTCTCTAACAGAACCAAAACAAAAAGATGCTATTTATATCTATATCTATAGTGACATGACTGCTGTTCGTGACCAAGTGCATGGATGACTTTCAGTCACTTCATAGAAGTCGATGAACAAACAGGGTGATGATTACTGTCCTAACCACCATCTGGAGTCACAGGGCAGAGAAAAATTGTAGTTTCTAGGTATTAATAGCTCTTTTCCCAAGAAAGTCATTTTTAATTAGAATGCTTTTTTTCCTTTTTAAGTAGTCTGTAAAATAAAATAAAACAAAACAAAACAAAACAAAATAAAAATAAAATAAAATAGAAATAGAAACCAAACATTAGCCATGTATTTTCAACTTACAGCAAGGAGATAATTAATAATTGTAAATTAGCAATGTCAGCTCTTTTGTAAGTATAATTTAGGTTATTCTTATACACATATAACAAAATTAGCAGATAAAAAATGTGACCTATGGGATTATTCATCTTTTGATATCTATTAGGAACTGACGAGCCACAGGATGCTGGGACATCTTTGTTTTAACATGCGCATATTAACTTCCAGGCCAGTTCTTCCAAAGCGGGTAGCATGGCTGTAAAGAACTCGGACAGTCTTACTGTATCTGAATGCCCTGTCACGGTGTGAGAATAACAGTCCTATCTGAAGTATTTCATTGCATGGTCTTTCATATCTTTGGTGCTGGATTTCCAGACATATAATTTTATATTTTTTTTCCTGTTTCTGGAATGAACAAATACATGACTGCTTGTGGAAGTTGTAGTTACTTCAAGGAGGATAAAACTGAATTTCATTTACACCAGCAACATAATTAACCCTATATACATCACATGCCAAGGAAAAATTAACTGTCTTTTTTTTTTTTTTCTTTTTTTTTTTTTTAATGATCATACCATTAGGTAGCAGCTGAATAGCACAGGCTGTGTATAATGACTGACTTAGTTCCAACTAAATCAATGCATGTCTCATCCAGAACCTGACAAGCAAACGAGTTTAAGTGTATGCGAAGAAAAGGTTATATATCATGTTGAAGCAAAGTGGTGTCAAATGTAAGGTAAATTTTCTTAATCCTGCTTAGTTTACGCTATAATCCAAGACAGGGACATGCTGAGTCTGTGTCCTTGGACAGAGAAAATGCAGGCATGTTCTGCAGGAAGATCAACAACCTGCTCAGTTTTGGTCTCATTGATATTTATTCAATCTATATTAGCTGTAAGAGTACTACTATGCCTTCAGGAAGAGTTTTGCTACTATATGCACTTGGTTTTAGGAGGCCACAGGAGCTAATACTGTTATTAATCCATGTACGATTTTCCTAAGACAAATTACTTTAAAATTCATTGTGTTCAATACCCAAGAAAGAGTTTCTAGATGCACTGCTAAAGTGGGTTTCTAAGATGCAATGAATGGAGTCATGTTGCTAGCTTATCTTGGTGCAGCTTTGATTTCCTTTGTAACTTGATGTGAACAGATACAGATGAGGTCCATTATGTATTTTCCCCTCAAATTACATTCAATAAAAACTTAAGCACATATTAATAAATTGATTAGAACTCAAACTAAGGTATGCTTCAAATCATTGACCAATGTGAAATATTCGTCAGAGTATGTAAATTGATTTAAACCATTAGCAGATCAATCGGAAGAAAACCATGCTGTGTTTTTTTTTTTTTTTTAATTTTCATTGTATTTTCCATAAAATTTCACTGAAACTGTTTGCAATGTTCCAAATAATTTTGTCATATTATTTTTACTCATGTGTATTAGACTGTTTCCTAAGATGAAACTTTGAACCACAGCCATTACAATCTGCCTCAGAACATTTTTCCTTCTCTGCAGTTTTTACTGCATATGAGATGCAAGTAACATACTTCAATTCTTAAAGCTGTGCTGATACTGAAGCAGATTTCAATACTATTAACAAACAAGAAAATAAAAACAAATGAAAAACTATGGTTTTCATCAAAATTATTAGAAAGGCATTAGTAAAAGTAACACCACAGTTACAAATGTAAAGCCAGCAATAATAATAATAAAGTATCTGACTTTCTGAACTTTTCCAATATGATAGTTTTTCCTCGCATTCCAATGCCAGTGTCATAGTTATTATTATTTAACAAACAGAAGAATTCAGTAATTCTGAAAATGTCTTATTAGTGCGATATAAGAAATATGTGTCCTCATAAATCCATGGAAAGTCCATGGTAGTTAGATTGTTGAATTTTAACAATAGAGAAAATGTCCAGAAATTCTGTCAAGCACAAAATAATGAGCAACTGAATCTAAGAGGAAAAGAGCGAATCAGTTGGAAAACATGATGCAGAGAGACACACCTTTTAATACCGTGACTATGATTGGTTTATCACATTATATACTTGGCTTGCTTTGGCCAATGGTAAATACTAAAATCGTAATAATACTGGCACAGTTAGGAAAATTTGGGATTTTTTCCAAACATGTTGGCTCTGCTTGTGGTTTGACTATTTGCTTTAATAAAACTAACTGAAAGAAAATTAACAAGAGATTTCTTCCTATGAAAAAAAAAAAAAAAGTTCAAGTGAACTTGCACATTAAATACCAACTAATACTTTCAGTATTAGAATCATAAAATGGTTTGGTTTGGAAGGGACCTTTAAAGACTGACTTGTCCAACCCCCTTACCATGGGAAAGGACAGTTACTCATGAAATATACTCATATGAAACTACGTTTGGAAAACATTTGGAAACTGCTTTTGGAAAACAAAACCAAACAAACAAAACAAAGCAAAATAATTCCCAGCAATGATGCAGTATAACACAATCATAAAACAGCACTTTTACATAAATGGCTGAAGAAAATTATTTTGTCTTATACTCCTGATAATAGTAAAATGACCTGGGGAACTACAGGCCCGTCGGTCTCACCTCTGTGACTGGCAAGATCAAGAAGCAAATCCTCCTGGAAACTCTGCTATGGCACATGGAAAATAAGGAGGTGATTGGTGACAGCCAACATGGTTTCACTAAGGGCAGATTGTGCCTGACAAATCTAATGGCCTTCTATGATAGGGTTACAGCATTGGTGGATAGGAGAAGAGCAACTGACATCATCTACCTGGACTTGTGCAAAGCATTTGATACTGTCCCCCATGATATCCTTGTCTCTAAATTAGAGAGACATGGATTTGACAGATGGACCTCTTGGTGGATAAGGATTTGGCTGGAAAGTTGCAATCAAAGATGTGTGGTCAACAGCTCAAAGTCCAGTTGTAGATCAGTGATGAGTGGTGTTCCTCGGGGGTCAGTATTCAGACTGGTGTTTAACATTTTTGTCAGCAAGATGGACAAAGGGACTGAGCGCACCCTCTACAAGTCTGCCGATGACACCAAGCTGTGTGGTGTGGTCGACACACTGGAGGGAAAGGATACCATCCAGAGGGACCTGGACAGGCTTGAGAGGTGGGCCTGTGCAAAAATCTAAGGTTCAACAAGGCCAAGTACAAGGTCCTGCATCTGGGCCAGGGCAATCCCAGGCACAAATACAGGCTGGGTGGAGAACGAATTTAGGCCAGCCCTGAGGAAAAGGACACAGGTGTGTTGGTTGACAAGAAAGTCATCATGAGCCAGCAATGTTCTCTTGCAGCCCAGAAAGCAAACCGTATCCTGGGCTGCACCAAAAGCAATGTGGCCAGCAGGGTGATGGAGGTGATTCTCCCCCTCCACTCTGCTCTTGCAAGACCCCTGTGGAGTGCTGCGCTCAGCTCTGGGGCTCCTGGCAGAAGAAGGACATGGACATGTTGGAGTGAGTCCAGAGGAGGGCCATGAGGATGATCAAGGAGCTGGAGCACCTCTCCTATGAAGACAGGCTGAGAGAGCTGGAGATGTTCAGCCTGGAGAAAAGAAAGCTCTGGCGAGACCTTATATTGGCCTTCCAGTACGAAACGGGGCTTACGGGAAAGCTGGGGAGGGACTCTTTGTCAGGGAGTATAGCGATAAGACAAGAGGTAATGTTTTCTAACTAAAAGAGGATAGATTCGGATTAGTTATAAGGAAGAAATTATTTACTATGAGGGTAGTGAGGCACTGGAACAAGTTGTCCAGAGAAGCTGTGCATTCCCCATGCCTGGAAGTGTGTAAGGCAGAACAACTAATGTACATCAGCTCAATTTTGTAATTTTAGTGTTTAATTTTCTAAACTGTTTTGCAGTTGCTGGGTATTCAGGACTTTTTAAATTCTCTGCCTCCATTACACCGTGTTTCCAGTGTAAAGAACATGCAATTCAAGGTCTGTACTGTTACAGCATCAGATTCTCCATCTGAGGTCATGCAAGCTAATCAGAAACATTGCCAAGTTCAGAAGACTTTTTCCTAGTCTGCCAGTGTTTCCAAAGCACATCACACTTGGATATAATCTATGACTTTACTGAATGCAATTGCATTAAAGAGTAATAGCCTTGTGCTGAATGCTGCAGGCAAACAGCAGTAAATATCTAATGCTTTTGTACCTTCTCCAGTTCTTTCTTGTACATGCAAATTGGAGAAAATAATCCCTTTCCTGTTTCTTGTGACACCTCACGTATACTATTCTGTGGATACCATACATCAAAGCAAATATCAGGACTACTGCAGATTTAGTGCATGTTTAGCTATCGTTTTGCCTTATTTTGAAATCCTCCTGCTAATGACACTTGGCTTTTTTTCTGACTCAGAGGGTTCTTCAGCCTGACCTGGTAGAACTGATCCTCTCAGGTCTGAGTTGTGAATGTTCTAGCAACACTGTCCCTTGAAAGGATTGTGCTTGATTCTATGGCTTTATTTGTTGCCTTACCATTTATCATCATATTTCTGTACACCAAAAAATTTTCATAGGGAATGTTCAGACATTATATTGATGGTGCTGTCTGTGCTGTGGGCTGGCAGAAGTGAAGGAATTGGACTTTGTAGAGTGCTGACAATAATACTAACATTTCTTGTGCTATTGCCATGGACTTAACAGAGCAATGAGAAAGAAAGCAACAGGAGATGAAATATAGATGGTCTAAATAATAGTTAAAAGGGTGTCTGGCATGAGTATAGTGTCAGAGCTATGTTTCACATAGGCTGGAAGACAGAGATTGGATTGCTAGAAGGGAGTCCAAACGCTGGCACGCTTTTTGAACATCGAACAGTCAGCCAGCACGTCAGTTCGACACACAAGCAGGTAAAACTGAAGGAAAATTAATCTTGTGGACATGGATGTTAGTAGTTTTAAACTGTCCTGAGATAGGGTCCCCTGAACTCTTTACCTTTGAACATTCAATAGACTGGAAAAATGCAATCTGATATATTAGAATGAACATTTTCACTCTGTATGTTTAGGAGTGCCCACTTCAGGAGACTCCTATAAACAGCAAAGGAAAAATACATGTTCTTTCATAGGACAGTTACAGCTATTGCTCTTGGTGTTATTTGTACCCTTTTTTGACCCTTACCCTCTTCCCTAACTATCACAGGGTGGTGTAAAGACCACACGGACATTAGGGTTCTTTAAGGATCAATAACTTCAACTAACTTTATTGAGGACAGACACCCTTCTTATACCATTAGCTCTACAAGCAGTAATTTTCTACTAACTATTCATTGGTTAACAACTTTGCCCTGCAACAGCAAACGTTTAGTAACTTCCATGTCTTAATGGTTGGAGAACAAGCAGTTTGAGACAGCAAGGCATCTCCTGAATCAGCCTTTTTGTTCCTTCCAACTTGTTTACATTCCTCATGGCTTCATCATCAGGAGTCCGATGTCGTCACCAACCAGGGGACTTGTCACACCCATAGCAATACTCCCAAATCACACATCCTAAATTGTCTTCTCAGTATAGGTAGTATCCTAAGATGTGTGCTTCCACCATGGGTGATGCAGATGTCTTCCCAAGAAATTAGGAAGGCTAGTTTTTCTTTCTTGGCAAAACTGAGTATATCTTCAGTGATCAGATGTTAATCTTTGTCTATTTTGCATAAGTCTAATAACTTCCACAGGAAAATTACTACTTTATTTGAACTGTTTTACAGTTTAATATAAATTTGTTGATTGTTGGACTGGTAAGATTTGATTTCAGATCTTGTTTAATTACTTTCTTCAGACCCTTTGCAGTGAAAAATATTAGGATCTAGGTTGAGTGCTCTGAGGGTTCATAAATATTTACTATCTGGATTTACTTCACTGGAGTTCTGAGGGAGGTTCTGCAGTGAAGAAGCTAAATAATACTACTAATAAACAAAAACAAAACAAAACATTTCCACTCTTAAGCTTCTACTGCTGAGTTAAAAAATCATGCTTAATGACATTCAGCTTATTCTTGCAATAGAGGATCCCTTAAATTAAAGATTTTCTGCTGTAATATTTCACTAAGTAAAGATGTTTAGTTAAGAGAAAAGGAAACGGAAAACCAGAAGAAAAATCTATATAGCATATATTCTTGGGAGAGGGGATCAAAGTAAAGAGTTTTAATTGATGCACACTAATATTTTCCCCTGTCCTGTGTCCTATCCAATATCAGGGTAAAGATAAATTCTCTGTTAACACATCCATTTTCCTCTCACACTTTAATATATCTCCCATAATCACTTACAAACTCTAGAAACAAAGGATTGATGTAAAAATTGAATCCTGATATACCCTGTCAGGATTAGATGGAGATATCCTACAGCAAATAAAGGTCTCAAGCACATGCTTTGTACTGAGCTGTCATCATTAGTCAGTCAAAAAGTCCTGTTGTCAAATGAATCAGCAGTGTCAAAACAGGTAATATATTAATGCTTTCCTGAACACAAAAACAAACACAAACAAACAAAAACAAAAAACAACACCCTTTTTTACACAAGGAAGACTGAAAACACTAATATTTCAGAAGATCCTTTCGTATAAATGCACCAAGGCTGTGCATAAATTATGAATATTAATTGCCTACATGACTACAGATGAGGGTGGGTATGATATCTGGTTGACTGAAAAAACAGCAAATGTTATTATATTGCAAGTTATTTATTGATTTACTTGCCTTCAGTCATGTTTATCATCATGGCCTTTTCCTAAATTTTATCTATCAAGAGTGAAATTTCAAAAGTATAAATAGTTCATACGCTTCTCCCAGTAAATGTACATTTCAGTGTAATTCACTGTTAAATAGAATTTATTGATCAGAACATATAGATGCACATAACTCGTTTGTTTGTTTGTTTGTTTGGAATTTAGGTCAAATGAGTTGTTAAAAGTAAAAATAAATAAATAAATAAATAAATAAATAAATAAATAAATAAATAAATAAATAAATAAATAAATAAATAGAAAGTCCGCTACACATTGTTTTTAGAGGTTGCAAAGTTTCATGTCTAATCTTTCTACAGATGAACTGCTAAAGTCAGTGGCCTCTTATTAATGATAGATTGAATGATGAAGCCATAGCATGATGCTATAGTGTCTTTGGGAAAGAGCTTAGATTTCCAGCAAAGTAGTAGAGCATCATGAGCAGGGCCTTGATCTTTAGATGCAGGTTACAGCTATGAGTTTCATTTTCCCTTGTTTGCTAGAAAAGTTCACTTATATACATCTATGTGAAACATAGCTAATATTTGTTAACCTTTTCAATACTTTCATAATTCATGTTTACCCTGTTTTTTCCTTGTTGTTCACATTCACAATGAAAGGTCATCTATGTACTACAAACTTCACATCAAATTAAGCTGACATTGTGTTTCCTAGAGAGAATGAGTAACTGGTTTTACTGTACTGCCTACTGGGCAACTGAGCTCCACCACGACTGCTCTCTCACTCCTCCTCTTCACAGGAAAATGGGGAGAAAATACAATGGAGAGGGCTCAAGGGTCGAGATAAGGACAGGGAGATCACTCAACAATTATCACAGGCAAAACAGGCTCAGCATAGGGAGCTTAGTGTATATATATTTATATATAGTATATAATTTATTGCCTATCAGTGAGCAGTGAAAAACTAAAAGCAAATTAAAAACACTTTCCACCCCACCCACCTTCTTACACCTCCTACCCCCAAGCAGTGCAGGGAAATGGGGAATGGGGGCTGCAGTCAGTCCCTGACGCTTCGTCTTCACCGCTCCTTCACAGTCACTCTCTGCCCCTGCTCCACATGGGGTCCATCCCACGGGATGTCATCTTTCCTGAAGTGATCCTGCAGGGGCTGCCCACAGGCAGCAGATCTTCAGGAACTGCTCCCACACGGCTCCGTACCATGGGGTCCATCCCCCAGGAGCAGGCTGCTCCAGCACGGGTCCCCCACGGGCGGCAGCTCCCCCCAGACCCCCTGCTCCTGCGTGGGCTCCTCTCCACGGGCTGTAGCTCCGGCCCGGGGCCTGCTCCTGTGGGGGTTCTCCATGGGTTTCCTGGCACTGCTAAACACTCTTGAGGTTTAAGACAATGCTAAAGTATTCTGCAAGCAGAAGTAAGAGAATTGGTCAGAAATCGTAAGCCTGCTTTACAATGGAAAAGATACAGAGTGTTTTTATGATTATCAGATGAACAGTTTTTGCATCACTTCAATTTCAGAAATGTGATGTTTGTCTGAACTTCCATGTGAACCCGGGAATCCTTAGGCATCAAAAGCAGGTGCTACCAGAGAGAGAAGCCAGGCTCTGCCTAACAGGCCTGCATAGCGGGGGTTTCATTGACCCTGCCGACCTGCTAAATCACATACAAACTTCAGCTTCTCATTTTTAAAGAGTGACATGCACACAGGAGATTTTCAGACAGGAACAGTAATAACGTGTCTTGACTTTCACAGCTATGAGGTGGACAGGGAACAGAGCAGAGAGTAAATCCTTCTCATGTATGAAGAGGAAGAATGCCCCAGAGGCTAATTAGACAGTGCTGTGAGGGTATAAGCTACAGTGTTATTTCAGATCCTTAACATCCAGCAATTTCCTGTAGCACTCATAACTGAATATAAAGTAAAATAATACTCCCAGGCAGAAAAAATCATTTTGCCAAACACTATTTGGAAAAGTATGTGTTATTTGGAAAGAATGTAGTTCATTTAATTCATTACAATACTGGTCAGTGTACTATCTGGCCAGTTTGTTTGGCATTACATCCCGTTGCCTTAATTTTTCTTTCTTATAAGAGATGGAATGAAATCAACACTCTTGTGTGGTTTTCTTCACAAAGTAAGACATGAAGTCAGGAGTGGTTGTTGTTGTTTTTCTTTTTTTTTCTTCCTTTTTTTTTCTGTTTTTCCTTTCCAATGCCCCTTTGCAATTCTTTAATCAGTTTTGTTAATACGTTGTGTTAACAAACACAGAATTTCCTAAATCTAGTGTGTCTTGTTTAGTAACAGGTGCACAAGCACTTAATATATATTCTAACACTGCTTAGATTCCCAGAACACCTGTTAGACACACAAACACCCTTCTTCTTCCAGTACTTCCACTGGTGATATCCATCATAAATATACAGTCTCATTAAGAATGTTGAAACATCTTGTAGCATAATAAACTTGGAAAAAAACAATAAGATTAGATCCTTAATTGAAATGACTTTGAGGCTGCTACCCATGTTTCCCTAGTGCACTGAATACACAATCTGAGTCTTATTCCATTGTCTCTTTTCTTTTTTTTTTTTTCATTAAGTCTTTCACACTTGGACCTTGTGCTTTGGAGTATTGTTATTGTTTGCTTTTCACAAGAGAAAAGCAAGGCTAGAAGAGATTTACAGGTGGTATCTTGATCAGAAAAATCTGACGGTCTTGATGCGATTCCTTCATGACTCTGGACATGGCTTCAGAGCAAAAAATAGAGTTGTCCACACAGAGGAATAGATTCTGACAGAAATCAGTGAGGGCTAAAACATGAGCAGAGCCTTGCAGGGAGGCACAGAACTTACTGATTCTGATGCAAGACTATTAGAGATAAAATTTCCTTCCATAAGAAAAAGGAGAGGGTTCCTCACTGTCTGTCACCAGCTGAGGTCACTGAGGACTATTCCACATACTGCACTAGGACTGCAGTCAGGCTTTGAAATCAGGGGAAGTGAGATGAACTGAAAACTAGTATTGCTGCAGAGGGAAACAGCTATTGTAGACAGAGAAAAAGAAAGAGATAGATACAGTTTAAAAAAAAAAATCCAGGAGGAAATTGTGTTTTTTTCTGTTTATATTATCTTTAAAGTTATAACAAACAGAAACACACTTTTTTTCTAACACTTCTGACCAGTTGTTTCTTATTGATGACATAGTCTGTTTACATTGTGTGCTGTCCTGAGTTTATTCCTAGCATGAACAGAAATAATGCACAGAGGTGACAATGCTTATCTTTCACAAGCAGATCCTGGAGGCTAGCACTGACATGTGCTCCAGAAAGACCTCTCAGACCCTCCCAACATATCATTCTGTGATCTCAAATATGTGTACAGCCATGGGACCAAACTTGTCTTGCCAACAAGTTCTGTTCTTGGCTTGTTCATTTAGGCACAATAACAAGCTTCCAGAGTGGAAAGTTTTGGAAAACTTAATCTTTGCTTTATTCAAAGGTCAACAAAGTGATGGAAGGGCCAGCCTAACTACTTCCCCTCAGATATTTGCACCCCTGAGGTTTCGGTGTTTGCAGCAGTCTGCAGAGTTAATTCTGAGATTCTTAATCACTTTATGCAAAGCGATACCCTGTGCCAGGTGAAAAGCCTGAATTCAATTAAAACTGTGGCCAAGATCTTAAGGAGAAATATATTTCAAAGCCTATATGAGCAATTTATGCAAAATATAACAAGTTTCCTTAGCAACAAGCATTTTCTTGTCAAAGATTTGCTCTCCCAGAACATATCCATTATGGATTATTTATCCCATTATCTCTATATAAGACAGTGCTAACAAAAAGCATTCATTACCGCTCAGTCCCTACATTTGCATATTGTTTTTAAGCTCTTGAATATGTGAGCAATAGTACCCTTAATGGAGGCTAGTGTAAGTTTTTATTACTGCAGTTAAGCTAGCATGTCTAAATTGAAATGAAAAATGCTAGAACTGTCTTTAAAGTACAAATAAATCTTCCCCAGGACTTCTATTGAGGCTATATTTTTTGCTACTAACCCCATAAAATGATGGCTTTAGTATTCTGTTATGCTTTCTAGCCATCTGAAAACATTCCAGAGAATTGCTTTATCTGAGACTGTTATCTATGTCACATTAGAGATAACAGTGGTTTTACACTTCTAACAATAAGTAATAAATGATGGTACTCAACCAAAGTATTTTATAGACTTGAAAATTAAATAAATTAATTCACTATCTATGCTTCCAGAACACTTTTCCTAATCCACTGCTAACACAGGGAAGCCCCACCACTGAAACCTTGGAGAGAATTTGTCCTCAGCAGAGAGCATGTCTGGCTTGAAGGACTGTCTGTGGAGGTGTTCAGAGAAAGCAGGCTTGATTTCACTTTCCAGCTGGTGCCCTCTCAGCTGAAACATGATGTGGGTCCTGCTACCTCACGTGCTGGTGAACTGCTTGCACTGGTGTATGAACACTGCAACAGCAGCATGGTGCAACTGCACCACTGGTGCAATGGGCTCTCTGCACTTATGTTTTGCAGGCTCATTCAGGTCCCACATAACAGCTAGAGCAGCTCCAAAGTTGATAGCTGAATTTATAGTTTTGGAGAACAGAGAAAAGTTGTTTTCTGTGCCTTAATCTTCAGGTAACACTGCATATATACCAAGAGAAAAATTTCAAATACCACCTGGTGAGAAGTTATTTCAGTGGCTAAGAAGGTGTAGTGATTTTACAGGTGAGGAAAGGAAGTTCTGTGTTTGTCTGAGACCACAGTGGAAGGTGGTTAATGCAACCTCCATAAATGCTCAGGCTTTCAACAACCACAAAATTTGCTTTGGGACAAAATGCAGATTCGGTACATATACACACACTGAAAGAGAATTTTTGAGGGAATTGCTGCCAAAGGCTACAAATAAATCTGTTTTGTATTCATGACTAAAGCATTTCCTAGCAATAAATACTTACACAGAAAATTTCTGGTGCGCAGCCTTTCCCGGATAAAGAATGAAAATTGATAGGTTTATAGCACATTCATTCTGTGAATGTAAAGTAGGATTCTGCTCAAGGACTGAGACATCTAGTCTCCCTTCTCTAGCAGAAAACATGTTAGAGCACAAAATTTGGTATTTTCAATAATGGAAAATCCTAACTTTTGACACTGTATTTTTGTTCCAGACTGAGAGGAATATATTTCAAAGCTACTGAAAAATATGCATTTTCTAGGAGAAAAGGAATTTGGGATCAGCCATGAGGGAGCATCAAGCACAGGTTGCTCCAAGGGAGCTGGAGCCAAGGATGACACCATGTCCTCACCAACGGGGGCACAGTGAAGAAAATGGGGCAGGAAGGGTGGCAGTAACCAGTATCAGCCAAGAGCCCAGGTTGCTGTGAAAGTCTGAGCTGAGGCAGGTCATGCCAAGAAGCTGTGTCCGTGGGTAGGGCTGGGATTAGAGGGACACATGGTCAGGAACAGGCATGGCTGCCCCGTATCTCAGGCACAGAGCAAGAATGTTGATTCCTCTTTAAGAAGGGTGTGCTCACATTCTCCCATCAGCTGAAAGACTGCCCTTGCACTTTCTACAGGGGTGTTAAATGTTGTTGTGTTAAACCAACAATGAAACAAGAGAGACATTTTGAAATACAAATAATTAAGTAATTTGGTCTGTAATCACCTTTTCAATATGTTTTATGTTTATTGGCATGATTTCCCTCCTCCCAGTGTTTGAGAAACTAAAATTTACCCGTTAGCAGCCATCTCTAACCCCTGAAGAGGGAAAAGGGTCTTACATTTAAAGGACTTACTTGACCATCTGCTTTTGTTCAGATCCAACCGTTTTCATGAGAAAATATACTTCTGTAAGATTGGAAGTAAAAGCAAAAAGATTGGAAGTAAAAGCAAAAAATAATTTGGTCAGTGAGGGAACATATTTGTTCACTAAAATCTCCATCTTTTTGAAACAATTCAGCAGGGAATCTACTTGACAAAGGCAACTACATCTCCTAACAGTTTCATATTTCAGACAGATAGAAGAGGAAAAGAATCAACTCCTGCCATGTACAAAGTGGGGAAGATAAAGAAAAACAGCAACAGGAAATCACTATTGCCCAGAGTGACTAGTCAGAAGTGGGAGATGTTTATAACTTCCAGGCAAGACAACACTAAAGAGGAGTTATCTGTTGCTTCATCAAGTCTTCAGGAGAGCAGCACTTCTGAGAGCAGTGTGCTTTTCTGCTGCAACAAAAACATCCAACCCACAAGGAGTTACCACTACATCCATCTCCAGAACTTGTAAAGGGCCCATTACTGCTGCACGCAAGCTTCTAGCAGAATCAAATGCATTTATATTCACACCATTCACACAGGAAAATCCATAATAACCACAGCACAGAATATACATATTTTACCCCAAAATGTCACACAGTAAGATCTACTGCACAGTTTGTAACTTAAGTCCATTCTGAGACAATTCTAATGTTGGCATGCTAATCTCTGTCTCTGCAATATATCATATGTGTGAAATATACAAGTATGAACATAATGTACAGCATTACAGTTCATCTGTGGAACTCTAAGCAATTGCTATGGGATTTACAAGCCCTGTAAGAAAATTTCTATATGCTGAATTTTGTATAATGTCAAATGAATTTCCATTTCTCAGTCTCACTTTGCTGACAAGTAAGGAGTAGATCATATCAAGTGCAGACTGAAAATCACTAGGTAAGACTTCAACTTTACTTCTACTTGACAAAACTTCATCCTTGTTGTTTGGTATTTGGATCTGTTTCCAGGTTAATGGAAGGCACCGTGGTTACGCAGGTCTTTGCAGTTCCAATCATAACAACTACTTCTGACAGCCTGCAGTCAGACAGGTGAAGTAGCCCATGCATTATCGAAAAGTCTTCCCTGCTTCTAAGGTGCAGTTGAGGACACTGAACTCAGACCTGAGTTTCTGCATCCTCCAGGATGAGCAGAATAGGACTTTCAGGAGAATATTTTAACCCTTTCATAAAACAGAAAGCTGAATTCTGTTTTGCTGTTCACCCATCCCTACTGAATGGATTTGCTTTTGTTTGTCATTGTTTCACCAACAGACATTTTTAGGTTGCCTCCGTGGCCTCAAGTCTTGGTAAGAGTTTGACCACAGTAATCATTAAGGAAAAAGAAGGAAATGAAAATAACTGTTAGGTGTTGTAGTCCAAGTCCTGCTTTGAGTAATGAGAAAAGCAGAATTTGTATATCTCCCTCACCAAAATGATAAGAAGAAAGGAATACCAGAGAAGGGCTATGAAGCTGGTGAAGGGCCTGGAAGACAAGTCCTGTGAGGAGCAGCTGAGGGAACTGGGGTTGTTTACTCAGGGGAAGCCGTATTGCTCTCTACAAGTACCTGAAAAGAAGATGTGGGGAGCTGGGGGTTGGCCTCTTCTCACAGGTAACAAGTGATTGGACTAGAGGGAATGGCCTCGAGTTGTGCCAGGTTGGAAATTAGGAGAAATTTATTCTCAGAAAGAATAATCAGGCATTGGAGTGGAGTCACCGTCCCTGGGGGTGTTTAAGGAAAGATTGGACTTGGTGCTTAGGGACATGGTTTAGTGGGTGACTTTGGTGGTAGGGTGATGGTTGGACCAGATGATCTTGGAGGTCTTTTCCAACCCTAAAGAAACCCACATGATTCTATGATTCAAAAATTCCAGTTAGAATTAAAAGAAGGCAGGAAGTGCACCACTTGAAGGAAAACAATAATGTCTTATGCTCTCACTTTAGTTTTTTTCTATGATCCACATTAACCACCGACAGAGGCAACTAAATTTGTGGCATTTGAGGAAGAATGAAATATAATAAGGAATTCAGATGTGACACTAAAGATTAGGTTCTGTGTCATACATTCACATGGCTGTACTTTTATAAGATGTCATTCAGGCTAGGTAGTTGCTACTGCTTCTGCTATTTCTATTCCATTAATAAGAGCTAACAAAAGCATATCTAGGAAGATTAATCAACGAGCTGCACTGACTGCAGATTCTGATGAAGTTCAAGTGTAAGCTAAGATGTCTGGCTTACTCCATCTGTGATGCTTATTATATCTGGCAGCAAACTTAGTAGCTATTAATCTTGATAAAGGTTTCCAAAGCATACACCTGAGAATCTTTATCTTTCACACAGGTTTGTATCTCATTCAAGATACAGGAAATCCGTGAATCAAGAAAGTCGGAACTCCCTGCAACACAGTCTAAAACACTCAATGTGTTCTCTAGCATAGAGGTTTATGTAGACACATTACACAAATTTGAGACCAAGATCAACAGAAAGTGTGTTATTGAGGTGTCACATACATACATACCCCCCAATACCTAGGGAGGGTAGCAGGGTACAGAAAAAGATAGAGGCAGAAGATTTTTGCTGTTCCCTTAAATCTTGCCATGAAGTATTCGCACGTATTCAGCTGCAGACCAGGGTTTGCCTTGAACAACACAGAACAGGTTTTCATAGCATATTGTACAACAATATTCCTGGATTTGTAGTTATTGAAAATTCAGAATCTAAATTACAGAAAAAAAAAAAAAAGAAATCTAAGACTTTGCACAGATTTGGCATTTTCTATAATCCTAATATTAATATCAGGACTGAATATTAATAATGTTAATTATAATAAAATAAAAATTAATATAATAATAATAATATGAATTCCTAATATTTACCTTCTTTATCTGCAAGGGTTAGAATAATTAAAAAAAAAAAAGTGATCCAATATATTATTATGCTAGCAGAAGTAAGGTTTCCACACCATTTCAAGTCAGCTGGCTCTCATCCAAAATCCCCAAATCCATCTTTGACAAAAATGCCAGCATATTCTCTCTCCCTCTCTCCCTCTCCCTCTCCCTCTCCCTTCTCCCTCTCCCTCCCTCCCTCTCTCCCTCTCCCTCTTCCTTCTCCCTCTCCCTCCCTGCCCCCTGCCCCCTGCCCCCCCCCCCCCCATTCCCCCATCCCCTGGCCCCCCCGCCTTAAGTTGCTTATTTTGACCCAGAACAGGCACTCAGCTAAGTATCTCCGAAAAGGGTAGTCAGGCCAATTTTTTGTCATTTGGATTTAGTGTATTAACCTCCTCCCAACATTAATTTTATGAGAACAAATAACTCCTTACTAGTACACCTAAAACTGTCTTGATAGTCTCTGATACCAACACAGAGGAATAGCCAGGGATGTTTTCAAACGGCCTTTATGGCCAATTAAGGTAACCTCAGCTAGTGATTTTCAAAGTACTGTGAGAAAATGAAATACCCACAACCCTCAAATAAAGAACATATTCCTCACTCTTACTGAGGCAAATAAGGTACCGATGTACAATATTGGTGAGTGAGCTTTGCTGGTCATCCACTGAAATTAGTAGTAACATCTGCAGCCATTAGGACACCTTGTGCCTGAGATTCAATGAAAAAAAGAGATTTGGGGTGTACTGGTACTATCACAAACTTTTCTCCCAATCCACTTAAATGATTAAAAAAAAAAAAAAGAAGAAGAAAGAGTGAGAGAGATGAAAAAATACGTGCTAACATAGGAATGTTAAAGTGTGAATTCTACTTAGACTAGTTGCAAAGACAGAGAACATTTTCAATGAGATTTTTTAATTAGTAGTATTTGATGATTGCTGCATTGATATCCACCTGTAGATCTGCATCTGCAGCACAGGTGGATGGTCCTGGGAACAGGCGGGGAGGAAGGAGCCCTGGGGGGATGGTCAGAGCCAGTGAAGCCTTATGAGATCTTTGCACCAAGAGGAAGAGGGAGTGATAGCAGCTGCTTGCAGGGGACAGAAACACTCACCTGCCAAAAAGAGCTGCTCTCTGTTGAGGTTTGTTATGCAACAGATGATCAAATCTGGGACAATGGAGAGAGGCTTTATCAGATGATATGGACTGTGGCCTTTTCCCCCATGCTGCTCATTCACTTGATCACCAACGAGGTACTGCCCAAAGGCAGAGGCAACCACCATCTCCAGGCCCTCTTCCAAGAGCCAGCTGGGATCAGTGCACTGTGGGGGCCTCTTTAGGCCCACTTGCCACCCTGGGATCAACAGCCCAGGATGAGGCCATGGAGGGCTTGGGTGCAGCAAGGGCAGGCAGGCCTAGTCAGTACTGGTCCCTCAAGGTAGGGCTGGACCCAGAAGTCCCCTGGGGCACCAAGTAAGAAGCAAGGAGCTGCAGAAAGAGACCCTCATGCACCAACCTCAACTGCTGCCCTTCCTGGCACCTGGCCTTCAGAGTTAGGAGGTGTGGAGTGTAACAAGTACTGCAGGTGAGGGACATTGAGATGGGGTGAGGAAGGAGTGTTGTTTGAAGTCCAGCATGTGAAGCGGAAGGAGAGTTGTCTTTATGCTTGTTTAATTATGTCTCTTTCTCCATTAATCAAAAGCTTGTTTTAATTGACAATAAATAAATTACCAGAGCTGAAGCTGTTATACCCACAGCAGCAGGACATGGAATCTGTTTTCACTTGCTCTTGTATGATGGTTTCAGGTTCTCCTCTTTCAATCTCTGCAGCTTGATATCAAAGTCTTCTGGAAATGTTTTATTGCTTCATCTCTGTCACCCTTTAAATAGTTCACTGGTTTATATTGTTGTGAAAATATGCATTTTGTTTGTTTTTTTTTACACAGGAATGTCCCCTTGAGGTTTCTGGAAGTGTGAATTCCCCCAAGGTATTACTATAAAATAGACACAGACAGGGTGCTATAGCACTACCCAATGTCTAAGTCTGATTTAGGCACTGGAAGTTTTAAATTTTCAGAAGTCTACTAGTCAGTGATGTAAATCCATTATGTCTGTTCATCACAGAAACACAGTTGGAAGCATCCTTTTGAGAAAGTGGCATGCTGGTGGATATATTTCAGTTTGAATGTGGCTGATGTTATCAGGGTGTTAATACTTGACACAGCTTCAGTAGAAAGCAATGTACCTCCAGGCGATAATTTTATTTGAACAAAACAAACTTTTTTTTTTTTTGTCTATACAAAAATACAATGTGTACATTTCAAAGGCTGAGTCTTCCCAAAAATATTATTGACATAGGATGATAAATGCAAAGACAGGTGCTAGTTGTCAAAGGGATACAAGTGATTTTTGTTGCATCTGCGGCTCTCAGAGTCTTTGGGAGTAGTAGAAAGAGGAACTGCACTAAGTGCTGCTAAAACAATCCCCAGCAGGGAGTTGTTGCTCCTAAGGTCCTCAACTACTCAAATAGGTAAGACAAATATATGTCTGTGTGTATATATATATATATATATATATATATATGTGTCTGTGTATATTTGTCTTACTTATTTGAGTAGCTGCATATATATATTGTTACTGTATTAGCAATGACAGTTAAGAAACAGAGATTTAAGAATTTTAGGTAACACTTCTGTTTCAGGATTTAACAGACTTAATTCTGATTTCAAAGGACTAGTTAGAATCCTAAAACTCACTGTCAATTACATGTGATTTTACATACCTTCCAGATCTGAACAGTTCAGGGAGCCTGTTGCAGAGTTTTAATTTGTTGTTTGTCAAAAATTAAAAAAAATACAGATCTTATTTGAATATTTTAAAATTTAGATTTTTTTTTTTTCATTTTCTAGCTTTGGCCATTTTTTATTTTTATTTTTAAATCTGTTTAGGTTTATTTATATAATTCATCAAATTTCATGTTTACATATTTAACAAAATATTTTGGAGTGATGGTTCAGTCTGAGTTGTATCTGAATGAATTAGTAAAAGAAAATCACGATATTCAGCATCATTTTTCAGCTTTCAACCCCCTGAGGAAAACATAGAGAAAATGAAAAAGTGCAGCATGTTATTTAGAGTGACAGACTTTTGCTTTTCACTGTTTCATTTTGCAAGCTAGTTAGAAAGCTTGTCTGAAGAGTGTGTGTCAAAAAAAAAAAAAATAAATATATAAAATAAATGCTTAAAACCAGCAATACTGAACCAAACTATATCTATATGCTTCTGGAAATCTGCTTTTGATGTAATCAAAACTTCACAATCTGTATAAGAATCAGAAACTGAACCCAGGATTTCTGAGTTGCGTTTCAGTCAACTGGGAACATCAGAGCTGCATAATGGACAGATGAGAAGTGCTCGTTAATCTTGTTGTTTCTCCTATTATTGTTAACAGAAAGCAAAAAGAACAGTGTTCAATAGACTCTCCCAGGTTAGAGCTATCCTTTCCCTAAAGGCACTTGTGTCTTCTAGCAGCCGGTAGTTTGAAGTTCTTCTAGGTCTTAGGTCACACTAGGGCAATCATTTAAATAAACATTGAAAGATTTATCTTTGCTGATTTTGTCTCTTCTGCTCTTGATCCCATCTGTAGCTTTAGCTTCACACATAGTTGTGCACAATTTTGTCCTGCATTGTATATGTAAAACACTTAAGTTTATTTGCCTTAAACCATCTGCCTGAGCAAAAACTGTATTTCTTACACTTGTCATAAATCGAGACAAGTTAACAATTGCTTTTAATGATTTCTTCCTTGTTAAATTATCTTATTATTTCTCTCAGCAGAAAACTGAAGAAAGGTAATGGGCATTGTAAAAAGGAAACTAACCGTTACCTTGGGAGGTCTTTCTCTTGTTTTCTTTGTGATTTTCAACCTCTGTCCAGGCAAGGCCTCAGTGGAATTTGTATGACAAAGGTGAAAAGTACAAAAGTGGGTATTCTTCTCAATGCTACAAAAACTCTCATGGATTTTGTAACAAACAGAGCAGAATATGTCTATATGTTTATATTGTTCTGATGGGTGGCAGCTTAAACCTGTGCTTTGGTGCTGTCTCTGTAATCAGATCTGGTCAGATCTATGAGGAAAAGGTCCAGTAGATGTAGAGCTTCCAGTGAAAGTCTGGTGAAATTATTTCAATTAGAATCCCTCACAGAATTTTATGTGTAACTATGCAATGGTGATTTGAAGTCAATCTCCAAATGGTCTGTGCAGAACACATTAAGATTTGAGAAATTCTGTGCAGCTATGGGGTGATTAAGAACATATTTTTTATAATATTCTTAAGGGCTCTTCATGTTTCCAGAACTGCTTGTCTACTTGCCTATGACTAATGTTCTGTACATTACCTAGCAGTTCCACATTGCTCTGGACAACAGGATTTTTATTTTTATTTTTTCCTCATTGCTGGCTAAAACCGTGAAAAAAACAGGTGTTTAGGTTAAAGCTATGATCTTTACCGCATTCTATATTGTCTCTACTTTTAGAATGTGTTACTCTTAAATACATGAAAAAATCCAAAGCTTTGGTAGAAGTTGAGAGCAGAAGAAAAAAATGATTGTTTCAGTTCTTGTGTTGTTAATTTAAATTAACAAGGCAATATTCGTATGTTAGTTGCAAGTCATGCTAATGGTAGGATATCTTTCCTTAACTGTAATAAAGATTTGAGTCTTCTGCAAATACCTGTAAACTTGGAAATCAAAATGTGCATGGAATAAAAATGTGACATCCACAGTGAGTATAGTTCAATCAACTTAAGGAGAAAGAAAAAGCAAGGGCACTCAGTTCCTTGCTTTGTGGTAAAACTAATTTCAACCTTTTTATAATTGTGAATAGCACTGAGGACAAGGACCTCTGAAAGGAGGGATGGAGCAATGTATAAAAATGAAGATTTGGTCAAGAGCCATCTTTGAGGAAGCACGATTTAGCAGAGCTAAGTGTTCACAGTATTATTGAAAATCATCCGGAGGATATAGTTTTCTCTCCAGCATATTAAGAATTACTCCAACAGTCTGTTAAAAGTTTCAGTTGGTGTAAATTTGGTGGCTGGTGTTAAGAATTATTACTTCATTCCTCTCCTTTTCTGGTTAGCGATTTTATTTTTTTATTTTTTTTACTTCTTCAAATGACATAACATTTTAGTGAATAGCACATTAGAATAAAATTTGAATCTCCAGGATGTTAAAGTCTAAATTTAAAAGTGATGTGTAGGCAGTCTGCTGTTGGGAGTCTTCCTTTTGGCTTTAGGTTTAAATCCACATTAATTACACTGAAATGAGTAACTGCTTATAGAATTGTACCAGTGAAAGATTTTGCTTCAATCTTTGTCTTATTTTGACTAAAAAAGCATAATTCTGAATTTGTGTTAAATATTAATATTGAATTTAAATATATATGAAAAGAACTGCTTCCACATGCTCTGAGTCAAATTTAAGATTTCATTTTAGTAGATTAAATCAGAAAGACTGAGACTGTTTCATTGTACCATTAATCTCAAAATGCCAGTAGTTGAATTGTCTACATAAAAATTGTAGTCTCACCTTCTTCTTTTATCTTTCAAGCAATTTGATATTTTCTGTGTTTCTGATACCAAAACCTATTTACATGGCATAATGGGATATCACCTTACGTTCTTGTGATATCTGTACCATGTTTCATGAGTCATTCCCATGGAAGCATCATCCAGCAGTGAAATGGAGAGACGTGAAGCTGTAGATCTAGGAGAAAGAAAGGAGTAAAGACCTCAGCTTTCTGTTCTTAGAGTGAATGTAAAATTTGAGTTTGACATCAAAGAGAGGGCTCATCATTAGGTCTCATATTAATTACAAAACCTTGGGTCATATAGATAAATAGAAAATAAGCTAACTGTAGAGGAATAAAGATGGAACTGAAAGTACAATAAGGAAAAAACTGCCTGATGTTCACTTTCTGAGATAGTGAAGAAAGACTGATAGAAAAATATAACAGTTGATTAGATCAACTATTACAGATGAAATTGATTGTCAGACTTTTGGGGAAGAAGAATCTTGTCACCTGTGCTGTTAAAATCTCCTAATGTCTGTCCATAAACCTTTCAGTTTTTGCATTCCATCTGTATCATTTGGTCTAATAAAGCAATCACCTCTTCCAGCAAATCATGTCTCTCTCAGCCCATCCTGCCTTTAAGGTTTGAGATGGTGAACATAAGATAGATATTGAAAGATGGGAATGGAAACGAAAAGGGAAGCGTATGAAAGAAGATGTATGAAATGTTCCTAGGCTGAGTCTGATTATAATATCAGATGTTATTTTAGTGTGAATTTTGTTGCTGACTAGACTTCTAACGATATTTTCTTTAAAAAAAAAAAAAAAGAAGGGGGAATGAAGAGATAAAGTGAAGAAAGAAGACATCTTACAAGGTGTAAAGAAAGATATAAAGGGTTGTGGAACATAGAAATATCAAGTATTTTTTGACTACTGTGTGCTAGTAAAAGCTTCTTCGGCCTATATTCACAAATAGGTGATTTCTTCTCTTTACGTATTTCTATAAAATATTCATTTTTCCCATGTTAACACGGTGTCTGCAAGTTGTAGTTTACTAAAAATGCTACAAGTGAAAAATGGCAAAAATCTTTAACAGTTGTTTTCTCTCTGAAGAAGATCAGAGTTTACTGAGTAGAACAATAATATCAAAAAAAAAAAGAAATCAAAATCAATAAGGCAAACAAATCTAAGTGGGGAATCTTAACATCTGGATCTGAGCAATAACATTGATCAAGGAGCCAAATTTATGCTTTCAAATAGTAATGTAGTTGGTTCATTCTATATTTCTTTTCTTTTTCTTTTTCCCTTGTATCTACTTTTCAGTAGCTCGGCAGTTTTGGACTGCTAAGCAATGAGGAAAATTGATTTTAAACAGCCTGGTTTGCATCCCATAGAAGACATGGGAGAGAGCTTGCTGGGCAAGAAATAAGTCACCTTTCAAACCTCCCTCTCTTTTTTAGAGTATTCTGACTGAGTCTGTGGAGATATGCTACATATGATTTTTCTCTGTAATGCTAGAGGAAAACTACCCAATATCTGGCACTGGGGGGCTTTAGCAAGGTTTTATCTCTTATGGATTTATTTCTGGTTTTATAAAGAAGTACCTCACAAGGACACAGAGGAGGCCTTCTCGAACCATCTATGCGGTATATAAAAATAAAAAATAAAAAATTGCTACAGAAATATCATCACTACTTATCCACATGTTGTCAGAGCAGCCAAGAGCATTAGATATGACTCCAGGCACCCCTGCCTGCTCCAGAAGTGTGAACCCACCCCAGAGCACAGCCGCTGCTCAGCTCAGGGAAAGCAAGGCAGAGAGGGACATTGAAATTGGCTTGATAATCTGATCCTTGATAAAATAGCAAAACACCCAAGATGGCTAGGATCATGCAGCTTAGGAGACAGAAGCTTCTGTGGTATGGATAAAGGTTTAATCATCTTAAAACTATTACTGCTGTCAAATACAGAGTATTAAAGAGTAATAGATTGAGAACTACCAGGAACTGATGCAATTCATACCGACTTTCGATTGACTCCCAATAACTTTGCCAGATTGCTTCAGTCAGGGAGAAGAAGAGTATGCCATGTTAAAGCCATCTTTTCATCCCATCTTGAGTTTTGACTTTTGTGCCATCTCCCTCAATTACAGACCAGTAACAGAGATATTTAACTATCATTTTCTGGCAAGAATTTGAGTAGGCATTGTGCACACACCAAGAAACAAGCTGCTCACTTTGATGTAATTCCTAGTCATGACCAAAAGAAGAAGTGCTGAAAATCTAATGGGAATAAATTAAAAATAAATAAATAAATAAAGTTTGGCTAATTCTCAAACTTCTGAATCTTTTGCTGTGCTCAACTATTGCTGAGCTTTTCAGTGGACAACATGATGATGAAATGTTACAGTTCAGGCGTCACAGTTCACACAGCTTTATGTATTAACCTTCCTTCAGGGATTTTGAAAGTCTGAATGGAAGGTCATCTTTTCAGGTCCTTGTAATTTGTGGCCTCCAGTGGTATGATCTTAAACAACTTCCAGTACTGGAGGTATGTCTTCAGGAAGCAAAATATGCCACTGGCATGTGCCTTACATGGATTAGTCCATGTATTAAAAGGTGGTGTTTGTTGTTTGGACTTTGCAGGAAACTCCCACTATAAAACGATTCAGAGTTCTGTTTCATTTCAGTCCCTACAAGGTATAGGGCAAGCACTGAGAGAGAAAAAAATTTCAAGAGAGTCTGAAATTCTTCATCCTGGAAGGATCTTTGCATTCAGGAGATCAACTCTCATAGAAAATAAAGGTTAAGGTGAAAAGAAAATGAAAGCAAACAAATGTTCAGTTTAACAAATATGTGAAATCTGGGGCTTTCCTGAATTTTTTTTCTGGGTAAAACAAGAAAAATAACAAGAAATATAGTCACACAAATGACCCCCCCCCCTTTTTTTATCAAAATGTTTAACACCATTTTTTACCATTGAATCAACTCATAAAAGTCTTAATAATGTCCTTGGGTTTGTTGCTTCAGTGGATACAGAAAGCTGAGAAACAGGGAAAGACATCCATGCTATTCTTATATAACTTTATTATTTGTTATATTTATTCTTTTGATGACTACTGAAGAAAAACTCACTAAAGGGCTCAAACTAAATCCAATATGCTAGCTCAGTTATTGCGTGATTACTACAATGGTTTTGTTTGTTTGTTTGTTTGTTTGTTTCACTGGTTTCAAGATACTTTACTGAATCTGAATAGAAAATAAGCAACTCCAATGTAATAGTTCAACATTTTTTCAGAAAAAAATATTCAGCTCCCACCTTCAATGAAGTATTTCAACCTTAGTCTAGTCAGGCGTCAGAGCCTCTCCTGTTGGTATGCCCTGGAATTCACAAGGCAGTATGTGAACTGTGGACCGGCCTAACACCTTGACACACTCTGGTCTTTAATTACACTAAGGGGGAAAAAAAAAAAAAAGAAAAAAAAAAAAAGCATACCCAAGTATAAGTGCTATAGCTAGATTATGGATTTTTTTCTTTCAATTACAAATTAAATCTTTCTGAGGAAAAGAAACAGCAGAGATAACTGCAAGTTTTCTTTCAAAACACTCTTATCAGATACTTTGTATTAGCAAAATATTTTCCCATCCATCTTTTTCCTTCCTCCTTCCTTCCCTCCCTCCCTTCCTTATTTCTTGGTAATCATCTTAATATACATGTTTGAGGTTACTCAATGTAATACATTAAATTTCTTTCATGACCAAGGAATATAAAATTAACTCTCAGGCTAAGTTCAAATATTGACATGCAATATTTGACATGACAGGTTTCTGTCAGAACAGGGCTGCAGCAAGGCAAAACTTCTCATTAACCACCCAGCAGGTCTGCTCTTACCAGTGATAGCACCAACCTCCTTGTATTCACCTGTTTACAAAGATTCAATTTCCAGAAGAGTGACACTTTAAGTTCTGAATCTACTTTTGAGTAAAACAAATACACACAACACAATAATATATATATATTTTTTTTCTTCAAAAAATGGACCACTCTGAAAAACTTCACTTGCATTTTCAACCTATTTTACATTTAGTCATATAACCAAAAAATTTAATTATTTCGCATAAATGATGTTGAGTGCAGTCACTGGACAGTCACTCAATGTACAATTTAGAAACTCTACTTCAGAACAATTAGGAGTACAAAGAGCTTACAAGATGCTGTCAAGTGAAAGCACAGCTTGTCCAAAATATTTAAAGCATGTTTCTTAATAATTACTATGAAAACCCATCAACTGCAACTTAACTATAAAAGCATTTAAAGTACTTAAAAATATTTGGAAAATTTATATCTATAAATATATTTTAAATGTCATGAAGAGTGTCATTAAGAATAAGAATATACTTTAAATGCATTTTGTGTGAAAGCCACCAAGGCCACAGAAATGGCTGTTTTATCATAGTTCTGCAAGTCTAATGTGTCCCCAGAACAAGCACAAGAAATAAGACATATTCCTCAAGACAGACTCTGCAGATCATTCTCTTTTCTGATGTCACACCATTGTTCACATGCTGAGGTAATTGACATAACTCTGGAAGTGAATGTTTATGTAATGTATTAACTATATATTATCTGATGTGTTCCTATACTCATTTTATATGTGTTATTTTAATTAATTGTTGGGGATGATTAAATATTCTTTGCATTTATGATTAACAATACATTATTACTTTCATCATCTAGTTCATATTTATATGACAGCCTAGTGTCACCTGCTAATGTTGTATATATCGCCTACACTTTAATATACCATGCTGGTGTTATTCATAGAACTTACACTGTTTATGCTAGGGGATCCCTGTCTAGGTGGCAGATGATGTGCTGAGTAAGAAAGGCCCAGGTATCCCATGTTGGTGAGGATGCTGCAGCTCCCAGCTCCTGGCTCCCCTTCCCTTGCAGAGCAGCTCCTGCTGCTCCACAACACAAGGCCCCACAATGACTGTCAGGACTGACCAGCTCTTATTTCCCTCTAGAATTCCCATTATCTGGCAAATCACCTCAAAAGAGCAAGAATTTGCAGCTGAGTGGTGAAATGTCTACTTGCACAAAGCACATCACAGCTTTCTGATCTTTTTCCTTATCACTCAAGTGTTGTGACACATTTCAAACTAGACATGTCAGAAGTATAATCATCTCCCCACTAACTCAATTAACAAATTAACAAAAAACATAACAAATGGTAGGGAAATTCTCTGGAGCATCCACTTTTTTACAAAGGCACGCGTAGTGCATGTTAAAAAACTTGCACTGAAATGAGTTATGGAATTCATGACTTAAACGGATTAAACATAATTCCAGCAAATATCACATATCATTCATTGCTGATTTAATAATAATAATAAAAAAATAAAAAAGAGGGAGAGATTTAAAGAGCACATACTAAAATGTTCTAGAAAAAACTAGATGTCAAGTTACTTCTCTTCTATATTAATTTCATGTTTGCTTTTAAAATGTTCCAAAGAAACTTAGTGCATTTAAAATGTGTTACTGTATTTCCTAAACCTCCAGTTTAATGCAGTCACAAGTGAAAAAATAAAAATAAAAATTGCTTGTGATCTGCTTATTACTTGATTTTACATATTTTACTGATTTTACTTATTTTTACCTATTTATCTATTTTTACTATTTATCCTATTTTATCCTATTTATTATATTTATCCCTATTTATCATATTTTTCTTATTTTGCTAACCATTTATTTATTTATTTATTTATTTATATCATTTTCTGCACCAGAAAGAAAAGATCTTTTTAGTCTTTCTATCAAAAGCAGGGTTCTTCACTCTGACCTGAAGAACATCCCTGGTCTAAAGCTGTTTACATTTTCGCTAACAAGAAGCAGCATTTTATATCATTGCTGTTCTTCTGCAGAAGTTGTCACGATGGATGGCATCCCAGGGATTTTACACAATGCAGACTGATGACTGGCTGAGATCATGCCAGTGTGTTCCTCTGACTCAGGGATGGCTGATGAAAGCAAGCAATATGATGATCCAGTGGGAGGTAAAGCCTGTTAAAAAACACAGCCAACACAGTCTTTCATGAATTTTTGTTGACTATTATGGTGGGTATATCTGAGGTTAAAGGGGTTCCAATCTACATTATGCATGGGGCCGACAAGGGTCCAAATGAGACTGAAAGCAAAGGTCTTGACCTTGCTGAAATTCTTGCCTAATTTGTGCAGTCAAGGTCCTATCTCCAATATGTCTCAGTTTTGCAGGTTAGTCCTCTCTCAAGTGATGGACAGGAAAGCTGAATCTGCAAAACTAAACACAGGTATTGTGTATAGCACTGAAATCAAGTTCATACCACTGTTAAAACATTAAGCAACAAACTTCTATGTCTCAGAAGAACAAACCTTATCTTCCAAAACATGTCTTTCTCCTGAGATGAGACTGAAAGACTTTTAGTAGATAAGATAGGCTAACGAGCATGTGAAAGGAAGCCAAAAGGATTTCAGTAGATAAGACAGGAAAAGGACATGTACTATATCTTCCACTACCTATTGTGCAAAGAAACTGAGGCAGGAAATTCTGGGATTCCTCATGAAAAACTGTTCCTGATAGAAAACAGGAAACACACTTCAAGAACCAGCTGAAACCAAATCTGCAGTTTAAGCAGAAGCTGAGAAGCTTATGAGTCTGCGCTGAGATGAGAGGTCAACCAGCAGTGATGAGGAAGACTCACTAATCTTCATCCCCACGACCCCTGGCAACCACTACCAGAAAACACTGCGCAAGCATGTATAGGAGGACTCTGTGAAAATGACTCTCTGGAACTAATTTTAATACAAAGCAGAGATAGGTCATGCATATGTATAGGCGTCTTGAGAAACTTCATGCATATGTAACTCTTCACCACATATAACCAAGGCAAGGGCTGCATTGGGGTGCGCACGACTTTGGTGGGACTACCCCCCGTGCCGCCCAGAGCTGAATAAAAATACCTACTTCACAATCTTACTGATTGTGGAGTTTGCTTTCCGCACATCACTCCTGAGGAAAATCACTCTCCATTGCAGACTGTTCCAGCTCTGGAAAGAGAAATGGGAAAGGAACTAGCCATGGGAGCACCCTACTTCATCCAAATGTGCATAAGCTGAAATAACTTCAGCTGATAAATGTTTTTCCCAACTCAAAATAAAGTCAAAACAAATTGAACCATGAATTGAAACACTTGTCTGAGTCGATGCTTTACAATATAGGTTAATTAACATGTTCCTCTCTTTCTATTATTGTTGGGCTGATGTGTAGATATATAGTTCAAGTCACAGATGAATTTCTCTGGTCTACACTATGTGAGCATGACTGCCTGTAAATCTGCATTTCAAATATTTTTCCAGGTTAGTAATTAACTTGGTCAGGAAAAGAGCTGTGAGGCTCCAGAGCTCACTGAAGCGTAATTCTTTACATGACAACCTATCTGTAGATGTTTTCAACCCAAAAAAAAAAAAAAAAAAGTATACTCCAGAGCTTGGAGTGTGGCTGTAGTGCTGAGGTCCTGCTGCACAGAGGCAGTGTGTAGTAGACGTGTATCAAAACATCAAGATGATACAACCCTTTTGTCAAATATATATGCTATGAGTAATGTGTACAGCCCAGTGACCCTGGGTTATATACTTGACTGCTGCTCTTCCACTCTCCCAGCATGGCATGTCCTTAAGGAACCATTCTCCTTTTCCAACCAAGATATTTTTAACCATATGCTTGTCTTTAACAGATAAAACCAAGAAGCATTGTTGCTACTGTGTATTTTCATAGCATTATTTTCTTATTATTTTCTATCTGGTAGGTTCCATAATACCAAAAATGAGGCAAACCAGACCACTGTGTGGGTAACTACAAACTACAGCGAGACACACAGAAGCAGAGATGTTCTTCTCCCCTCATATGCAGGGTCCTTTTGAACCTCTCCCAGTTAATGCACCATCTCGTTCCCAGTGGCCTGAGTTACACAGACATGCTGAGCAAAGAGGAGACCGGCTCCTCTGTCTGCCTTCACTGCAGGGATTCCTGTGAAGTTTCAACATATTTATCCAGATACATATTTTAAACTGAGTTTGCACCTGGGATATTTATGATTGGTGCATTCTTCAATCTGACCTGTAAACTCTGTTGCTATATCCCTATGGGTGATCAAGACCCTGAGCCTGTGGTGATAACTTCAAACGGCACTGTCCCATTGTTATTAGTTGGAGTAGTATTGGACAGTTGCTGTTCATCACAACCAAAATGTTATTTCCCAAGGATCAGGTAGGTTTTTGTCTGATGTGCATCTGAGTGTGGCCAGTCAAAGCTCAATAAGGGCACAAATCTCGAGGGGCTCTTGTCCTCTGTTGGGCATGGAGGTTTTCACAGATCAGTTTGCTGACAGCTCGTAGTGCTGACTGGCTGGTGGTGTTTCCTATGATGATTCTCACCACAACTGTGGAAATCCTGCTTTCAGGGATCTGTAACCAAATGAACAAATACAGTGCCAGGGAGCACATGAACTATTTTGTCTCCCAAGAAATATTGTGGAGAGAGCTTTATGTACAATATGTATTTCCCAAGGTGATGAGAATTTAAATGGATAAATGTATACTTAAAATTTATTTACTTAAAACCAATTTTTCTGTGACTAATGATGCCCTTTTTTTAATGTTAAATCCCTGGAAACGGGAATAATGAGCTGAGAGAGAAGTACTTTTCCTGTCTTCTCTTGGCTGATGTCCTAACACAACAGCAGGGTTTGCAGTCATTTTGTGCATGTGTAACTGGACAGGTTAAATGAAAAGGAAGGGGAAAAGTGAGCTCTTTTACTTAGGTACAAAAGCTTGTACATAAAGTATGTGATGTTTTCACACCAATGGACAGATAAATTCCACCACAACCACTCTCTCTCTCCCCCTCCTCAAAGGGATAGAAGGGGAAGAAAGTATGATGGGAAAAAAAAAACGTTTATGTGTTTAGATAAGGATAATTTTAAGTGAAGAAAAAGGGAAGAAACATTAAGAAAAGACTGTATGGAAATAAGGAGAAAGAAAAAACAGTTATTCTCTACTTCCCATCAACAGGCGATGTTCAGCCATGTCTTGGGAAGCAGGGCCTTAATATAGTGTGAGCAAGCCTTTCCCTTTCCGTTCCCTTCCCCTTCCCCTTCCCCTTCCTTCCCCTTCCCCTTCCCCTTCCCCTTCCCCTTCCCCTTCCCCTTCCCCTTCCCCTTCCCCTTCCCCTTCCCCTTCCCCTTCCCCTTCCCCTTCCCCTTCCCCTTCCCCTTCCCCTTCCCCTTCCCCTTCCCCTTCCCCTTCCCCTTCCCCTTCCCCTTCCCCTTCCCCTTCCCCTTCCTCTCCCATACCAGGTTTATTGATGAGTGCGACATAACACAGTGTGAAACAACTTGGGATCATTTTATGTCCATTGCCCTGGCCCTGCCCACTCCCCACCGCTCACCCACCTGCAGCCTGCTGGCTTTGGGGGGCTGGAGAGAGCCTGGTGTTGGGCCAGCACCGCTCAGTGAGAGGCAGAACAGTGGTGTGGTACCAGGGCTGTGCTGGCTGCCGGTGCGGAGCACAGTGCTGGGGGGGCTGCTGTGGCAAATTGAGCTCCATCCCAGGCAGACAAAGTACCAAATAATGAATTGCACCTGTACTGAAGAAATTAGAGTGAAAGCAACAAAGCATGTATTAAGAAACACTAAATATCGTCCAGCAATAAGCCTTTGATATTAAACTACATTATATAAGCATATATTCATTACACATTAAAAGTGACATTTCACACCCCCATAATTCTGAAATTAAAACTCTTCTCACAGTTCAACAAATGTAAATATTTTTGGCAGATTTATTTCTTCTGGCTATTCCTGTCCACTCTGCTATTGTGATACTTCATATCCAGCCATGCTTTCTATTAAAATTAACTTTACATTGACCAAAGGATAACTGGCTGCAGTGATGGACTTTGCTTTTAAACTCAGAGCTCACACATCAAAATAAATTATATAAAATAGCATCACTTATTTGCATCACTTTTATTTTATTATTAATTGTTTACTAATAAAGCTTGTAATTAAATGCAAGGCTTAGTGAGGATATCAGTGTGGAATTGCACAAGAAACCAGAGAGACCAGAGAAAGAGAAAATCCCAGTAGGCAGAGCCTCAAATGCTGGTAAGCTGGAGGAGAAATGCTCCTGAATGTAGAAACAGTTGGAACATATTTCATATCCATTATATGTGTACTTTATCAGAGCACCTATGACACAAAAATGAAGGGGCCAATGGGAATAATCCTTGAAACACCCACACCCCTGCCTAACTAGAACCACCATTAAAAACCAGCAATGAGCCAGCTCCTTGTTCCTGACTTCCACACCTCAGGGGGTGCTTCCATCAAGGACTGTTGCACAGAAACTCCTACAGGGATGGCTGCAGCAGCCTCCAAACTTTTTTGGTGTGTACCTTACTGGTACAAAATTTCTGAATGCTTGCCTCCAATATATGTGCATTTATTTATTAATCATATGCACATACTTCTACAGTTCTAACACTTTCTTCCTGCTGCTCTAATGTTTTCTCCCAGTTTGGGGTCCACTGGGCTATGGGTATGCAAATACTGCCAGCAGAGAAGCAGCTGCAGGAACAGGGCTACGTCACATACCTGTGCAGTCGATCCCCCCCTGCCAGCTGATAGAGATTCTGCCAAGATGGTCCTGGTTCTGTCAGTCAGGTTCAAACCTTTTTTTATTCCTCCACTGTCTGACACCTGTTGACAGAAATGCCAAATGTGCTTGTATGGAAAGCTATGCAGACTTGAAGCTTTGAAACCCATCACTCCTGTGAGACAATGGCAACATTTGCAAAATGTCCTGAACATTTGTAAAATGTCTGAAAAGTGCTACTAATATCAAAGGAACTTTTGCCTGAAATGACCTTAAAACTGAGTGAGGATCCTTAAAGCTGAGTGAGGATCCTATGAGTCCTCACTGGCTCTTTATTTGGTAAATTCATAGCTTAAAATTAGTCGTGTTTTCAAGTGCCTGTCTAAATGATGGCCCTGCTACTCAGCAGTATTGAATATTCACCCTATTTCAGCATAAGGCAGGAAAAAGAATGAGTTGAAACATGTCATCTTGCTTGTAGGCATGTGGTTTCTGGAGCGTCAAATGCCTTCATTTAACTTACTTTGCTTTATGGAACACAAGGCATTTTCCGTACAAGCCAGAGGAAGCAGGAGCAGAACCCCATTCAAACAGCTGGAGGCATTTATTGGGAAGTTAGTTAATCTTAGCAATTTGGCTTCAGAAATATAGCAATCAAAAATTCTGTAGTTTTGTGGCTTCTTCAGGTAGTTGGTACCAAAAATAACTGTTTTGTTTGCTTGTTTGTTTGTTTTTTAATTATCAATATTATTGTTTTCATAATTACCATTAGCATAACTATTATTTACCTCACTCCTTCTATCACTACATAAAGCCCTTCCTATGCCTTCGTACTTAATTTCCACTATTTCCACAGATATCTAAACCATTGTTTGTCTTCCAGAATTGTACAAAATAAAACTGGGTGTGACCTGAAATGGGCATCTCAGTTTTTGCTCTTTCATTTCCAAGACTAGTTCAGCTGTACTTAACAATTCCCAGTGGAAATGTGTGCAACCTCTTCAAAACAGATATATAATTAACAGCAAAACAGCTTTTCAGTTGAATAGAATAAAAGAATAAAAAGAATAAATAGAATTAAAATTCTTTCATTAAAAAAAAATAAAAAAAATCCTTGTTGGATTTAAAGTCTATCTTGTGCATCAACTTTAACAAGTGTTAGTAGAAAACAGTGATCCAATGATTTCTAGTGTGGCTGCCTCACAGAGGGGTTTTCAATATGTTACGTGCTTTTAAAAAAGTGTCCAGCCAGAATGAGTTAAAATCTGTAAGGAGCACAGCCACATGCTATACAAATTATAAGAACCTAAGTGGCTTTGAAAATAAGGTTATAGTCTAGATGACAAAAGCAGAGACCTTTGTGCTAAAATTCCTATTTCTACTTTTTTTTTTTTTTTTTAACTGTCCTTAAATCTTAAGTGCAAAGCTCGGACTCTCAGAGTACAGGGTGCCATTGAACTGGGTGGCTAAGGAAACCATTCTGTGCTTTGCCAAAATGTGCTGTGCAACCAGATGGTACCACTGTCCTTAGCCAGCCTTCCTCACACCCAGGCACCGTTTAACAAACATCCACGTGAAAGACAAAATTCATATGCATACTTTTTGCTACCTTCTAGTTACATGTGGGCACCTTCTGATATCAGCACTGGTGTTATCCACGGACAGTTTTCACCTCTTCAGGACAATGCAATTCTACAGTGTTTTCTTATTATATGTATAAGTATATATGTGTGTAAAACTACATATTACATATAATGCAATATGCAATACATATATAATACATAGAATAAGATATAATACATAGAATAAGATATGTGGGATTGTAGATGTAATATATACTACTATATTAATTTTATATGTAATATAGAGAACTACAATAATAGTGTCTTATTAGACAAGCTTTGCATCAAGGCTTTTAGTCAAAACATTATTTTGTATTTCTGACCCGCTCCAAGGCATACTCACAAGTGACACATATCTCTTTGCAGTTCATGAACGAGTTTGTGAAGAATAAAAACTTAATGCAATTAACTACAAATTGCTTCAAGAAAATGTGAGGGGTAGAATGAGAACCAAATAGAGTGTCCTCAGAAAATAATTTGATAGTCTTTGAATACACTTCATGTAACCCAGGTCCTCAGTGAGCAATTACGATAATCATAGGTAGGGACCTTGATTAATCCCCTGGGAAAGCAAATATGCATCTTGACAAGTTAGAAGTGTTACACAGAAGCTGCAACACAAGAAGACTTTGAGGAATTGCTCTGATATGTTTGCACCTAGAAAGAGGCAAAACACACGGATTCCCAACTACTATTATAGATTATGTTTTGATGTAAAATCTTCACTCAGTTTAGAAAAATTCTCAGAGAAGAAAGGTCTGAGCCCTTCATGAGGCTTGATATCTCCAAGCACACCAGGTGCTATCTTTGAATGATCACCTTTGTATGCTGAGACATAGATGAATTCGCCAATCCACAAATGCAAAAGGTTGAGTGATGGATAAACCATACCATATGCTTAAATAAAGTTCATCAGGGCTTGGTTTTATCCAAGGCAGAGAGCCAGCTGCTTTATCCCTCATCTTTTACCATTAGTAATGGCATGTGAAAATTCACTATTTCTGTGTGCAGTCACCCAAAGAGATCATTACAGTCCTACTGTAAAATAATCATTCTGAAGACCTCTGTTTGTATGACTCAAACAAATTCTCCAAGGGATGCAGTGCTTTACAGATGACAGCTCTGAGACCGTCCTGTCAATCTGATCTTACTACATCCACCACCAGGAAAAGGAATAGATGGGGAAACAAAGTAATAGAGTACTTAATGGCTGTCTGAAACTGGTGTTTCTGTCCTGATGCTATGTCTCTTTCAGGTAAGACTATGGTCACTCTTCCACCTTACTTAGCTGCCAGCCCATGATTGCATTTGATACTTGTAATTTTCAGGATTCTGTTTTATTGTAAAGTAACATTATTAGTATTACTTAGTAGACATTTGTAGTATTAATGCTCAAAATTGATTTTAGGAAGGCTTATTTGAAATGCTTACTGCATGAATGAACACCAACACAGACAAGTAAAAAGGTTTCATATCCCAAACTGGTACCCTGAATTAGTTGGTTATTAATATTATTCTCATTACACTGAGAATGTTCAGACATGAATTACTGTAGCCCCCAGATTGCTTTGCTGACTTGCAATGAGGAAGGCGGTGAATTTTCTCACGTTCAGCAGAGGGGTCAAGCCACAGAAATACATTGTTTTGACCATGACTGTGAACAGCTCTTTTTACAGACAAATAGTAAAACCCAAACTTGTCCAAATGACCCAATGGTTCAAAAGACAGTAAAGAGGAAAAGAGGTTTATAAAAGTAAAGAGATTTTACAACTGAAAGCTATTAAGTTATTTTACGAGGTAGTTGATCAGTAAGTTGAAAGCTCACTCTCTTATCTAAAAGCATAGGTAAGAAATTTTAAAAGTGAAGTGTCCTGGGTTGTCAGTGAGATAAATGATTCCTCCAATCAAATGTGAACTGATGAGGAAAAACTCTGATGGTTACTACTATCACTGAACATCAGAAAAGAGGTTTTTGAAATATATGGCAAAAGAAGTCCAAAGGCTTTTTGCTGAGAAATTAAGTGAAACATCCTTTGAGGTCTTCCTCCCCCTACCCACCCCCCACCCCCCATCTCTCCCCTCTCCCCCCAGTGTTTTCAGCACATGGCAATGCGATTTTCAGTGTAGCAGATACAAGTTCCCCATCATTTCAATAATGAAATGCATGCTTTTTTTTTTTTTTTTTTTTTTCTCCTGTGTAACTCCCAACATTCTATCACCCAGGGATTCAAAGCACAAATTGCATCTTTCTTTTCTGTCTTTTTACAAATGAATGTAATCATGTGCTGTTAGTTTGAAAGAATCCAGATATCTCATTATTGCCTTAAAACCTGCAGCACTAGAACAAATGTTGAGGATCTCCTCTGCGACTGAAATACATAAATAATGCCTACCTTATTTCTTAGTCT
This sequence comes from Anser cygnoides, assembly GCF_040182565.1. Lineage (NCBI taxonomy): Eukaryota > Metazoa > Chordata > Aves > Anseriformes > Anatidae > Anser > Anser cygnoides. Next base: position 9,181,698 of record NC_089912.1, on the reverse strand, counting down.
ATATAGTTTATGTCCCTTCTGAGTTACTTCTTCTTCATCTAATATACCATAGATAATGAGAACACATAAAGCTATACCACAAAGCCTGGAGCAGTTTAGAAGGGAGGTAAATTTTTCTGCTTGCAGGCATAGAACAACTTCCAGCTGATAGAGTATTATGACAATTTCTGTCATAATGGACAATTGAGAAGATTCTTATATCCACTTATGAATATCAGGTGCTGTTTCAGACAAGATCCCAAATTAGACAACAGAGCTGAGTTGCTGGTTCATGGCACAGGATAAGATCCATGGTCAGCTCTTGGAATTGTTCCAGTTAGATTAATTTTGCATCGGTCAAGAAATTACTGTTAATCAGTATCTCATCAATTTAACTGTGTTTATGATGTTTGTTGTTAATTCCTGGAGCTTCTCAGATGCAAGTGGGACAAGGGCTCTATCACAATTTAGACCATCCTCCCTTTTATTGGATCAGCCATTTCTGATCCTGTTTTAGCATGTGTTTTGGAATGTTGCAGGCTGAGCGTATCCACATTCCCATGGTCCATGCCAATACAGATAAGTCCACAGGGCAGTAAGCAATGTGGTACCAGCAGAGAAATTTCAATATATAGAGCTCTCAGCACACTGCATTCTATGCAGCTAATTTTATGTTTGCCTCTCTGTCAGCTGAATTCAATAGCTCCTTGATCTTTTTCCAAGACTAAGTTTAAAAGCCAGACCAGCACATTCAAACAACAGCCATGCATTTGATTTATACAACAATATAAACATTATAATATTTTTCTCTTCCACTACTAGGAGAGCCATAAAATGTGGTTTTACACTAAAAATTTCCTTTAAGGAAGATGGCCAGTTCTGACTCAAGCAATCCTTCCAGTGCACATGCAGATTCATATCTGCCTTATTTGCTGACTGAAATAAATTCTAAGTAACTCAGCTGAGCCAGCTCATCTACAGCAATGTGAGCTGAATTCTGCCCTTGCCTGTGCATCTCTTTCAAATTCTGCAGCAAAGTTCCAATTACAGATTCTTTATTACTGTAGTTGCAAGGGACAAAATGAGCCTGGCCTGACTTTATCATGGAAAGTTGAGCCTGTGGATTTGCAGACTAAGAAGTAAAAAGAAATTTTAAAAAGGCAAGTAAAGTAACCTTTTCAACCACTGCTGAGAAGACCTATTTAGAAATTGAAAACCATATGACAGCAAGACTCGGTCAGTCCTGTTTTACAACCCACTTTAGAACTGGACTGGATCAAGGCCAAGGTGGCAGAATAAAGTATGACAGCAACAGCCATACACATGGGTTTGGCTTGACTCCAGATCCACTATTATGAATGCTAAATGCTAAATGCAAATGCAAATGCTAAACCACGTTGATTGATGTAGGTGGATTATCCCAAATGACAGATATTTCAGACACTTTCCTTTCACTTTAAGTCATGAACAGGTTAAAGTGCCTTGTTGGTTTTGGATTTATGTATTTATTCTTTTTTTTTACTATTTTATTTTCATTTTTTCCAACTTAAATTCCTTATGTAAACGATATTCCTTATGTAAACGATATTCCTTATGTAAAATCCAAATCCTGCATAAGAATGCTGAAAGCATTACTGTGTTCAAAAATTGGCTCCACATTTTCAGAATCAATTGATATTACATTTGCATAATATCTTTGCATCGCCTGATTTGATAGCCAGTAAAATAAACTGCATGTGTTTGAATGACTGAAGTTTTTGTATTCAGATTCTTTTACCACTAGAAGCAAAATGTTTTGCCTGTTTTCTAGTGACATGAAGCTTATTCATTTACTCTGACCTCACTGAAATATACCTACATAAACAGTGGTATTTTGTTGGTGGTGGTTGTTGTTGGTTGGGTGGTTTGACTTGTTTGTTTGTGTGTTTTCAGTTCTAAGCAGTTCATAATTGTTTGGTCTCAACAAAACCTATGTGTGCTTTTTTTAAAAAATAATCCTGGAACAATGTCTTCCCTTGAGAATACTTGAGAAATTCTTATCACCTCTTCACACCTTCTCTTACTGGAGATTTTTGTTTGAAAATCTGTCTTGATTTACAGCTCTTCCCACCATTAGCAGAGCACCTCCACAGTAACCTACTCTTTTGACTCTACTGCTCTGAAACAAGCTGTTAAGATTATTTTATGAAACATTGTTTGCCTGATCTCCATGTCGTCAGAGAAGGGCAAAGGTGCTACTTTACTCCTGTCTAGCTTAATTTACTCTGTTTCCAGCATAGTTTAAACCTATGCAGAATTGCATGCACTAATGCAGTTGGTGAAAAACTCCCCACTACAGAAGACACTTGGCATGCAGGTAGTTTAATAAATCAAGAAGCCTTCATGGGTACCTTGTGTGGCTGCTTTGTATCCCTGCACTACCCTGAGGCCGGTGTATCCTGGAAAGGTAGTAGAGTTATATCATTCCTGTTCCTCTTGTGAGTGGTCAGTGCCCCTATCACTGTCCAGAAGTGTAGAGGAAGACAGCTGCATGGCCATAAATGCTGCTTTCATTTCCAAAGGATGAATTTCCCTTCCCATTTACCAACACTGTTTAGGGTGTTGGCACCTTATGGCACTGGGATACCACAATATGGTATTTTTTTTCCTCCTTCCCAAACCTTCTCAGTTAGCACTGCATTGCACTCCTTCACTTGTACATTCTATTCAACTTACATTACCCTGTTTTAGCTTTCTGAAGGTCCATTGGACTTACTTAAATTTTGCCATGAGCTTTGTTTAGAGATGCAGGATGATATAACTGAAACTGGGGAGGTCCTGTCTTCTGCTGTATTTAATAGGATGAATACTCAAAAAAAAAAAAAAAGTGTAAGTAGTAATTTCCACAAGAGAGAGAATATGGCAAACCCACTTGTTTTGAAGTGCCGATAAAGCAAAATGTATGCATTACAGATGCCAATTCATTCCTCATCACAGGCATTACAACCTTGCTGCTTTTGAACAGCCACAATGCTGGTAGATGCTGCAATTACAATGAAATCTGACATTTGACTTACTAGGTATGACTTGATGTACAATATCTATGGAGAAGACCTGTAGTAATTCTACTGTCAAACTAATAGCTGAAAAGAAGGATGTTCTTCTCCCTCTCTCTTCTTGCCATATGCACTTGCACTGGATTTGGTACTCCAGAACCTTTCTTGAACTGAGTCAACTTGTAAAATCACTTCTAACCTAACCTAACCTAACCTAACCTAACCAAAAACTAGGGATTCACAGTTGATTCACATCAGTAAAAAATTACATGAGAAGCAAGAAGAAGGGATAGAAAGAAAAAGAACCATGAGGTTGAAGCAGGGATAAGGAGTAAAGAGGGATGGGACTCATCAGAAGTCATAACCTGTCAGACATCCTCAGGTATCACGTGTATCTTCTACACAAGTTCGCTGTATAAAACACTACCAAAGTGACTAGCTTGTTTTAAGGTGAACCAGCATAGATTCTTTCAGTTATGCCTCCTCAGTAAAGAAGCCTATTCTGTTTTTCTAAGGGACACACTATCAGCACCCACTATCAAAGTCAACTTTAACAAATATTGCATACAAAATAGTTGAGTAGAGCTGTCTTTTCAGCACAATGAAGAAAAGAGATGAGAAAGTCTTGCACATTGTTCATTTCTCTGAGCAGAGAACAGTGTTTGTTCCTCTGGATTTGCAAAGAAAAGTACTCTTTATGGTGTACAGCTGCAGACTGATCAGCTTCATTTATTAGATCCAGCTCCAAGGACAGAACATCCACAGGCAGTTTTGACAACTAAATCCATATGTTTCAGAATATATATGTAAAGTACTTTCTTGGCTGATCTCAGCTAAAAAGAAATCTTGAAAACAGGAAAATAAGATAAAAATGCTCTCAAAAACCTTCTAGTAGAGACAATACACTGTTAACTGATCCTTCATTTCTGTCAGCTTCCAGTCATTTTTGAGGGGATATGAAAAGAATATATTGGTAGAACAGTAAATATGAAAGCATAAATGGGCTTAATTATTCAATGATTCTTTCAATATAAGAATTTGGCCACTCCAAATTAATCCAGTGAGTTAAAAACAAGTTAAATTATTTATCTCCGTTCAACAGATTCTTTGCTTATAACATAGGATGTTATGGTACAGATGCTAAAATCTTTCAAAAGGTAACTAGGTACATGTAAAAAAGAAATGTCTCAACTATTATCAGACACAACATACTATTTCTCACCCAGGACAACCATGTGACTGGAATTCCTAGCAGATGGGAGAATGCAGTGCAGAGTGTATTACTGTCTGTTCTCTTTATCACCTTTTTCTTCCCTAGGTATCTCCAATCAGCCATGGCAGAGATACTGGACTAGACCGCATAGCACTCTGAGCTGATATAAGACAGGTAGTCTTATATCTTTAGAAACCAACAGATGGGATGGATATCATAATATACCTAAGAAAATGTTATTTCTATCCAATTATACTGAGATCAGGGCGAGAAAGACTTTCTCTATGAAATGCAAGAAAAAAGAAAAATCATTTGAAAAAGCATTTGGAATTGTTAGGTCATTTTGATATAATCAATGCTAAAAAGTGGGGATCCACTTCATTCTTAGATTAGAGTAACAATGAGACATCCAGATTTATTGGTACTCTTAAGTGCTAAGGCTTACCTGGTGATATTTGGAGATGAGAAATTTGATCTAAGTATTTTCGATAAGGGGCTTTCTGTCCCAGTTTTTATGAAATTTTACTATATAGAGACATGCAGTTCCCTCTGAAGAGTAAGAAGTGAGTTTACCATTAGTCATCTGGTAACTGTTATCTAGAGCACACCAGCTTTGTAGGTGTATGTGATTACTTGACATAAGAATCTTAGTGCTCTGACATACCATTTCTACGTGATTTATTAACTATATATCCTTTCAGTACATTAAGCTTTTCAAAGGTTTCCTTGCTTAGTCCTTTGGACTAGAATTTAACACACCCTGTTCAAAGGGACAAGAGTTGCCAAAGAAGAGAAAAATGCAAAGTAAACACATGGACTTCCAAACAAGAGAAATTTGTTGAATTGCTCTGTTTTTCTTTTTTGTCTTGTGGTTTTCTTTTTCTCCTCTCCTTTTTTCTTCTGTCTCTTTACCTGCAACATACAAAACTTAAATTTTTTTTCAACAGAACATGAAACTGCTCACTCCAAATGCTGAGGGACATAAAACTGCTCACTACAAATGCTGAGGAATTTCTCAGCAGATTAATAAATAGATTTTCATCTATTTCTCAGAAATTTTCTAATGAAAGATGGATGGAAATTCATTTGATGTCACCCTGTCTTTGAAACTGCTTTCCTGACAGCCTGTGTGGGAGTTTCATTTGTTCCTGACTTCAGAACAATGTAGGCAGTGACTGAGGGACAACTGCATTGCGTTTTTTGTTGTTGCTTTTTGTTTGTTTTGCATGTCATTGCATATTGTATTGCATTGCATTGCACAGAAACACTCAAACTGACTGTAGAAAGACCAAAATTTGCATATTAAATGCAATCCATTTGCAGCCCTTCTTACTGCCACTCCAAGTAATTTGTTCACTTGTTCATTTAGGAGAAGGAAAGCCCTGGTTCAAATCTGAGATGTACTTGAATCACAGCAGAGACTTCAACTGACTTAGAATCATAGCATTTCCTGAGTTGGAAGGGACCCACAAGGATCATTGAGTCCAACTCTGGGCTACACACAGGACCACATAAAAATCAAGCCCTATGTCTGAGAGCACTGTACAAACAATACTTGAACTCTGGCAGGCCTGGTGCCACAATCACTGCCCTGGGGAGCCTGTCCCAGTGCCCAACCACCCTCTTGGTGAAGAACCTTTTCCTAACACCCAGCCTGACCCTCTCCTGTCCCAGTTCGATGTCATTCCCTTGGGTCCTGTCACTGTCCCAACAGAGCAGAGCTCAGTGCCTGCTCCTCTGCTCACCTTGTGAGGGAGCTGCAGGCTGCCATGAGGCCTCTCCTCAGCCTGCTCTGCTCTGGACTTAACAAACCAAGGGACCTCAGCTGCTGCTCATCCATCTGGCCCTCTAGACCCTTCACCATCTTTGTAGCCCTCATTTGGACACTCTAATAATTTTATGCCCTCTTTATACTGTAGAGCCGAAAACTGCACACAGTACTCAAGATAAGGCTGCACCAGGACAGAGCAGAGCAGGACAAGCTATTCCCTCAACAGGCTAGCAGTGCTGTGCCTGATGCATTACAAGATATGGTTGGCCCTGTTGGTTGCAAGGGTGCTCTGCTGACTCACGTTCAACTTGCCATTGACCAAAACCCCCAGATCCCTTTCTGCAGGGCTGCTCTCCAACTTCTTGTCCCCCAGTCTGTACATACATCCAGTCTTGTCCCTTCCCAAGTGCAGAATCTGGCACTTGCTTTTGGTAAACTTCACGCAGTTGGTGACTGCCCAAATCTCAAATTTGTCAAGAAATGTCTGCAAGGCCCATCTACCCCTGAGGGAGTCAACAGCTCTTCCCAATTTAGTGTTATCTGCAAACTTACTTAGTGTACCTTCAAGCCTAGCATCCAGATAGTTTATAAAAACATTAAAGAGAACATTAATATGGAGCTCTGTGGAACCCCACTAGTGACTGACCACCAGCCTGATGTAACCCCATTTGCTATCATTCTTTGAACCTAAACCATGAGTTATTTGTTCACATGCTGTATTATGTGTTTATCTAGCTGTATGTTGGACATTTTTTTCCAGAAGGATACTGCAAGAAACAATACTGAAATCTTTGCTAAAAAAAAAAAAAAAGATTACATCAAATGAATTCCCTTGGTCAACTAGGTGGGTGACCTTGTCATAAAAGAAAATTGAGTTTATTAATCATGATCTTCCCTAGACTTTTCTGTCAATCCTATAGCGTATGGAAAACACTGATGTATTAGCTCATGTGCAAGGTGAGCCCCCAAAATAACATGCAGGAGTCATTATTTAATCTCACATTTCCATAGCTTAAGAAAATAATTTTTCACTGTATTTATGCTGAAAACACTCTTTGGCAGGAAGATGTTTTGGAGCGTCTTTTGTATTTTTCATGTAGCCAAGGTGGAGTTCTAGATCTTGTATAAATGTAAGTAGTAATCATCAGAAATAAGAGTTACATTAGCAGTTCACAGATACTATTGCATTTGACAGTATATATACACACAGTCTAATACAGCCTAATTGGTCCCCAAGAAGTTTCCATTAGAAGCATGAGACACAGGACAACACAGCTAAAGAAAAAATCCTATATCTATGTATTTCAGCACATTATATACTCTATTCTACTTGTCTAATAACATAAGCCTTACAAATGACAGAAGGAGGTAGAAAAATGTCTTGAAAGAGTCTTGAGAAAGCACAGTCCTGTCATCTGTAATGCTAATGAATTACATATAATCTATCTGTCTGCTCAGCCCTTCCAGGTACATCCTCACTAGAGGTGCTAAATGAACTCTAGAAGAGCTCTGTTGACATTCCTGTGTTGTGCTTTCAACTACCACAATTCATCCAAGTTTGTGCTCAAGAGCTGAAACCCTTACATTTCTGGAATAAACAAGTAATTTTCTTCTATAAGGCTGTTTATCAAACATGGATGCTCTTTTTTGTTCCCCTGAGTTATCATACTGAGTTAGAGCACAGCAAACAGACAGTTTCCAACTATGGTTATTAAAATCTCAGGTTTCCAGGCTCTCAGAGACATTCAGCTCATGATATCTCCCAACCACAGCAGTCACATACCTGTCCCACTCCCACTGTGATTAGTAGGACTGATGTAAGCAACCCTAATACACTTCTTACACCTCACGATGCAGCACAAAGCAAGCTATCTGGATCTGTCCTGGGATGGCAAAACTATATACTTATGTTGTTGACTCTTTTCCCTTGATGTATTTTAAACCACAGCATGAGACTAGCAGACTTTATTCAGGGATTTCCTGTCAATGGGGTGCTGAGAAAAGCTACTTCTTCTGGTCTCACAGGTATCTTAACCTCTTTGTTTTATTGTTTATCTTGGTTGCTCTTCTTGCTTCTTCTTTTTGAAATGAAATGCCCTTTTGGATGCCTTTTCTACAGTGTTCTCCCACAGGCACACAACTGATCATAAACCTTTGCTTAGTTTTCTTTAAAATAAATAAATAAATAAATAAATAAAACAGTGTGATGTCAAGTTTGTTATAGCAGTTTTATCTTGGGGACACAAAACCCGTTTTCATTCCACTCTGAATCCTTAGTCAACCACTGCTTGAAAATTCCCCCATGGAGTTTTGGCATACATCACTGATTCCTCCTCCTGCTGTACAAAGATATCAGGGAGAAAAATACACGTACCTTTTTGTTGTACCTTTTTTAAATTGTATCCCATTTGATGTATGCATCCTTACATTTTAGACAATGCTACTCACAAGCATGAACCCAACAGCTGCCAGGATCACCTGTTAGCAGGAAAAAAATATCTAAAGTATAACATTCCAATCTAGGGGGAACACATATTCTGGTAAACACTAAACCACCTCTATCTTATTGGTTGCATTCAAATTACAGCTTAGGTTGCCCACATTTTCCACTAATTTGCTTCTCCACATTTTTCTTTTGCATTTTATGTGAGCCGAGGAAACACATCTAATATGCAAAGCCAAGAATTAATTGTTCAACTAATTAAAGAATGCAAAGTCTAATCAAGAAATGATGTTAGCACAGCTGCAATGACATTAACATATGGTTAAAATAATTGTATTATTAAAGCTCATTCACCATAATAAAATTAAAATTGATACACAAACTTTCCAGGACCAATCTCTTTCTGTGGTGCTGTGCTCACTCTTCTGTTCCCAAGATCCAACACCAGTTTGGGGATGTTTCATCCGCTTAGGATGACTGAGGCTTTTGCTGGGAGGAGCAGGATATCATGGAAGGGGGTTTCTTCCTTGTCACTTCTGGAACCACTTAGATCTGTCTTGTGTGGCTGCTGACACAGTTCTCTTACTTGATCTTCACTGATTCACAAATCCAGTTAACATCCACACTTACCATATATCATTTGCCAGGTATGTGCTTTTAGTTCTGTTATCCAGAAATCTAGCTTTACCTGCTTCCCAAGACTGCATTATTTCAATGACCAGCAACGGATCACTGGTGAGCTGTCTGTAGCCATGGACCTTTGATATCCTCCTGTACCACAGCTGCAAGCTGTCTTTGTTATCCTTCAATGCCTGTAACCCTTCCAAACTGTAATTTCATTCCAGTGTCACAGATCGTTTTGCACGAACAACCTGTTATTACTATCTACTGATAGAGAGAGATGAGTAGCACAACTGTACAAATCTACACAAAAGCTAAATCAAATTTAGTAATAGTTATGTGATTATTAAACATTTGTTGTTTCAGCTAAACAAGTAGGAAGATAGCACCAGGTAGGTGACAAAAATCAAGAAAAAGCCTGAAGAAACAAAAGGTCTTCATTTTTAGCTTAGCACAAAGCCTGTGACTTGTCAGTAATATGGCAAAGCCATACTCACTGGGCTACACGGTTATACACTCAATTGCTTAAAAAACTGCCTGTAGGAACCACGAGCCCCCATTAACCTTGATACACAATTAGAACTTCTGACTTTTCCAAGCTAGAAACGAGATTAAAATCCAGTCACTGACTGACAGTCCTAGAGTAAGAAAAACAGTTTGGAGGCAGAAAACATTTTTTCCCATCCATTTTAGGTAAAAAGAAAAAAAGGTAATAAATCTGTCTTGCTTTGAGATTTTCTTGCCATATCAATGAATCAAATGGCAAAAGTATAAATATAGGTACAAACTGTAAAGTCACTTTTATATTCAGGACTTTGTTACACCTAATGAATTATATTTATGAGCATTCAGCTATTAGAAATACCTCTTTAGCTGCTGGTGGGAACTATGCATCTTTATTAAGAGTGCAATTTCTTTCCAAATTCTGACTAAACTAAAATAAATGAATAAATATAATAAATGCATTTTTTCAGTATGCACCAAGTGTCAGATACATCAGCGCTTACATGACTCCATCACCAGGAAAATATTATCATTATTAAATCTATTTATTTATTTATTTTAATTAGCTATACAACTGGGAAAACAAGCATGTGCAACAGTAGGACTCGAAAAATGATTCAAACAAGCCAAGTGGATCTGTGTAGTGTCAAAATCATAGAATCACTGAAAGGCTGAGTTTGGAAGGGACTTTTGGGGATCGCCTTGGCCAAGCCCCCTGCTCAAGCAGTGACACCTAGCACAGGTTGCCCAGGAAAGATTCATATTATGAAATTCATATATGAAAAGCATGCCTCTGTCCGCTACTTTCCATAATACTGAGTTTAATTTATGAAAAACATGTACAGGAAATGTGAAAAACATGTACAGGGATAAAGTGTAGCCAGGAGGACCAGGGAGGTGATCTTCCCCCTGTACTATGCTCTGGTGAGGCTGCACCTTGAGTACTGAGTTTAGTTTTTGGCCCCTCACTACAAGAAGGATATCAAGGCCCTGGAGAATGTCCAGAGAAGGGCTACAAAGCTGGTGAAGGGCCCGGAACAAAAGTCCTGTGAGGAGCGGATGAGGGAACTGGGGTTGTTTAGTCTGGGGAAGAGGAGGCTCGGGGGAGACCTTATTGCTCTCTACAGCTACCTAAAAGGAAGTTGGGGGGAGCTGGGGGTTGGCCACTTCTCCCAGGTAACTAGTGATAGGACTAGACTGAATGGCTTCAAGTGGCACCAGGGGAGATTCTGTCTGGAAATTCGGAGACATTTCTTCTCAGAAAGAGTAGTCACGCATTGGTACAGGTTGCTCAGGGAGGTGGTGGAGTCACCGTCCCTGGGGGTGTTCAAGGAAAGGTTGGACGTGGTGCTTAAGGACATGGTTTAGTGGGTTATAGTGCTGGTAGGGGGATGGTTGGACCAGATGATCTTGGAGGTCTTTTCCAACCCAATTTTCCGATTTCAGACAAATAGCCCTGACGACCCATTATCTCCCTTCCACAGGTATAAAGTAATCTCTAAACTGATGTGTATTATCTTTGTGCCTCAAAGTCTAAACCTACAGGGACCAGACATAGGAAAGAGAGATCGTTTCTATCTCCAGCACAACTGAAGATGACAGAAGTCTCTTTACTGATGAAAATGAGCAAAGGTTTGGCACTCCAATGGATTCCTCTCCAGTGATACTGCCATGCAGGCTGTCAAATAGTGCCAGACAGAATGCTAAGCTGTGCCCTCAGTATGAGGAAGAGGGTGAATCATTTCTAACCTGATTTACAGTCCATTCTATGGTTTATTGACCCCTATTAAGTCAAATGCAGTCTGTTCATGACAGACTCATTGGTACTTCAATTCTGGATCCCCCGTCACAACAAATATAAGAATAACCTACCATGGTGAGTTGCCTTTTATTTTTTTTTTCAGGCCTTCATTTATGCATTACACCCTGAAGAAAACAGATGAGGTTATCCATCTGGAAAAGCTGTAAAACAACATCTTGACTATGTGTACTCTCACAGGCATCTCTCTGATGGCAAGAAAATCTCCACCAGCTCACTTACTTCACGTATACAAAGGGGTGTTCCAGTGGGGTGATGTATCTGAATTTAACTGATGTAGATTGACTTGCGATGTCTTCCAAGGACTGTGATATCTGTAGCATTAAATTTGCTGTGACATTGTATGTGGCTTTCCCAATAAAATTTTGTGAAGGAACAAGAAAGATATGCAAATTAGGATGTTGTAGAACACTTAATCTATTAATTAAGGGAATTCTTGTGTTATTACTTTATAAATCAATTTAAGAAATGAAGAACTACTAAAATGATTGTACTCAGAGCTTCCAGTCAAGATGGAAAACTCATTTCTCCTGTTTCAGAAGCACAAGTGAGCATTTGGCTTCTGTCCCACAGACTCATTTTTCTTGTTATATATATGTTTTTAAACACAAATAGAGAAGAATGGAGATTCAGCACCAGAACTATGGCAGTCACATTCATTCTACTCACCCAAACACCTGAAAGAACTTTGCAAGAAAGAAAAAAAATCACATTTTAAAGGTAAGAAATGAAAATAGGAACAGTTTGGTACAGTTTGGATGAGAAATTCAAGCCTTCTGACAACAAAGCTGATAGCCTTCTTAACAAGACAATACTGCCTTGTTTAAAGTACAGCAGATGTGAGTGATGTCACCTGCTGTCAGATCATTCCTGAGTGTGCATCTGGGGTCTGTGTTCCAAGCACAGCCTGCAGTATTCCACATTCTGCCAGCACAATTCAGGCAGTGAGTCTACATCCAAGGAACCCACTCTGGCACAAACAATGTTATAGTCATAGACATGTTCTTTATAACTAAGCCTTCACCATCTGTTCCAGCCTGTGAATACAGTGAAAATGAACATAACTCACAATTTAATCATGGTATAAAAAGTAAAATATAAGTGATTTAACTCTATGTCCATTATTCAATATATTGCTGTGCCTCCACTTACAAACATTTCAAACATAAAACATGAAAGCACTTTTCTTCCCCAACAGTTATCTAAGAAACCCCAAATCCTATTTTTTTTTGTATGTTCTCCAACATTAATGGAAAATTTAAGGATGTGCTCATAAAACAACTTTTCCTTCTGCTGCCTGAATTTCATGTGCTGAAATATAAGACATTATTCAGCATGCTTCTTATTTTCTGAGCTGCTAACAAAAGACAGTATTCAACAGCCCAATACGGAGTACATCAAACTGGATGTCAGACCCCTCAGAGGTAAATGCTAAAAGGACATGATCCTCTCTTTAAAAATCTCTGTTGCTCTGTTCCCTAATATAAATTATTTATTTAATTAATTAAAGCATTGATTCCACAGCTGGCGTGTTGAAACAATTGCTCAGTGTGCTCACCAACATTGTTTCATGGTCCGCTTATCTGTTTTTACCTGCCTTACAGACAGGTTATAGCATCTTCTAGCATCTTAGCTGGACTAAATGGCCTGTGTTTTTGTACCAGCTCTCAAAATTGACTCTAATGCACAACCAGGTATCCAGGTGGCATTGCACTAAAAGAAACAGCAACTATTGGTCTAATTTTACTAATTAAGTAATAAAAAACGATAAATTCTCCATCTCAGTTACATAGTATGAAGTAACCATTATCCAAAGATACACACTACCAAACCTTCTCACTAATTTGGCAACTGCTCAAATACCTAGTACAGTGGTAAACAACTAAACTGGAGAACGCAAGGTGGAGTTTCATGTCAGCCTCCCTGCACAAAAACCCTAAATCAGGAATGCTGTTCAACAGGGGATAACAGTAGCTGGAGGTCCCAACTGGCCCAATTAAGCACAGGTTAGGCATCAAACTTCTGTCCCTGTGTGTGTCTTCTACCATTACAGCTTCACTTACCTAGTAAAAAATCTGGTTACTGAGGAAAAATGGGTATGAAATGTAGAAAATATATGTTGCAGACTGTTGCTGTACACAAACATTCTTATCAACACAACAAAGACAAAATGAAGAGATTACAGAGGCCATGCAAGTGTGGTAGATCTAATGTTTTTAAAAGGAATGTTAACATTTTTCTGTCAAATACAAACCCATTATTTGGTGTAATGTAATGCTATGTGCACCTAACATGCGGACAGTTTTCTAAACCTTCATTCTGTTAAACAATTAAAGTGATTACGATGGCACCATTGTAGTCTTTTATGAAACAATAGCCCGTTGTCAAGATAAACTATGAGGCCACAGAGTTCACTGCAGGGAAGAAGCAGTCTTATAAGAGCATGATCCCACATAAACTACTCAGCTTTAATGTTTGAATAAGCATAAATATTTGTTTGCTTTCTTCTTTAAAAGTTAATCATTGCTTGAGAATTGAATGAAAAACAAAGAAGCACCAGGGAGGCAGAGGAAATTATTGTGCCAGTATGGCAAAGAATACTGTCCTGGAAAAGGCACCACACAATTCATGCAGAGAACAGTTCCAGCTACAAATACCACTTTAATTTTTTTTTTCTCATGTAATAAAGGCAGAAAGGTAGAAAGAAAAACTTCCCACAGAGAGACAAGGACACCCACTCTCCTTAGCAAATTCTCCACCAGTTCTGAGAAAAAAAAAAAAATGTCCTGAATCCCTCAGGAAAATAAATGTTCCATGCTTCTGTCCTAAGGAAACAGAAGTCAAATGTAAAAGGAGATTAACCGTGGGTGTTCAAATCTTCCTAGGTGGTACACTGATAATGAATGTTTGACGTAACTGAAAACTATTTTTTGTATCTCATTGCTAATTGTCTAGGCTGAACGTATTCTGCAGAAACCTGGTCTCAAGCATGTGCTTGAGCTTAGAGATACATCTCCATGCTCAGAAGAAGATGACACTAATTCACCCTTTTTGTGTTGGAAGCATGCTTGTGTTTTGGATTAAAATTTGGGTTTGATACAAGGTGCGTTAATCTATTTCTTGGCCTTTGTTTCTCATGTAATCATAGGCAAAAGACCTCCTTTGATGCCTGAGTTCACCTGTGAGAAAGAGGAAGAATGGAAATGTTTATTTGCTCATTCCTTCTCCATTCATGTGTGTTTTCATAGCAGTTTTTTAAACAGGGAAGCCCATTAAGATGTGAATGTAGAGTGATGTTATATTAAACATATGGTCTAGTAGACTTCTCTAAACTCGGATCATTTTTATGGGAGAATGAATGTCAGCTTTAAGTTGTCAATCTATTTTGCCCATTAGACAACATACCTTAAAAACTACTATGTAAATTAAGACAATATATTAATGAGAAATGTCGTAGAAACAGTCAACTGCTTAATAAAATCATCTTTTCTTTCCAGGCAACAACATTTAAGTAGTGTGTATACTTGCTTAAGTTTAATCACAGTTCCTGTGAAGCCACCAGGGGTTTCTTACACGCTGTATAAAATTAACTGGGACTATTAAACTTTACAGCATTGGATTCAAAGTATTTTCTATTCATCATGCAGATTGATTCTGCTTTAATGGCATTGGTGAAGTTAGTACTTCTGAGTATAGGTGTAAGCTTGGACTTCTGAGCACTGATGACTGATTGGGGGATTGGACTAGATGATCTTCAGAGGTTCCTTCCAACCTCAGCCATTCTCTGATTCTTTGACTCCTAGACTTCATGATACTCTGGAGTCTTGGAAAATTTTGCTTCAAACAATCATTTTGAGAGAATCTAATTTTTTCCTTTGCTAAAAGATTGCCCTTTTACAACTGGATGTTGAAAATCTGCTTTACCCATCTCCTAACTGATTGCAATTCTCTCCAACTGCTCTCTAGTTGCTAACTGGGATTATCTCATACCAGTTTTGTGGGGGTAAATTAAGCCACAGAAGATGTAAAGTTCAGTGTTGAACTCTCGTATGGTTCTCAATTGATCTTGAATGAGGGAGCATTCAGCTCGATTTCACTACCCTGGGACTGAAATTTCTACCATTTGCAAAACAGACAAATGTTTCCTCAGGAGAAGTGATGCTGTGCAAAATAAATCCTTACAACAATCTACATCAAAATCAGGATTTTTTTAATTTATTTTTTATTTTTTTAATGTTTCTGAGACAAAGCAAAGTTGCTTTCCATTAGAAACTGTATAATAGAACATGAAGTAAAATTTGGAATAGCTTACTGGGGAGTTTGGGGATTTAAACTAATTTATCAGAATTAATACTCTCTTTTAACTTCTGGTTCATGAAACGTGTATTTAAGCATTAAGTGATGCAAGATGACACCTATGCTTACAACACCAGACAGTGCTTTGTTGGACCTTTGTTACTTCTGAATTTCACGCTATTGGAATGAGACATCAACATTTCATTCAACGGAGGCAAACCATACATATAAATTGTTATTCATCCTTCCAGTCCTGCTTCTGTCTTGCAAGTCCTCAGAAATAAGTCTGTCTCTTCATAGGCTAACTACACAGCAAAAAATAGGCAAGTTTCTACTGGACTAGCTCTTTGTTGCACAGACAATTACAGCAGAGTTTTGCTAAAATAAAGAGTAGTTTACTATGATCTTAGCGTGGGAAAAAGCTTGTGTGGGGAAAAAGGTGTCCCAAACAGGATTGTTACTCACTGCCTGGTGGTGACCAGAGTATCCACTGCAAGTTCCCTCTGCAGCAGTGGCTTCAGCTGATTGAGAAGAGGTGACTCTAACCACCGTGCAGTTACACAACCACCCAAGCACATGCATACTTCATTGTTATTGAGAAATTTTAATGACAGACAAAAACACTTAAAACTTTTGCCAGCATAAAAAAGACTTTCCAGCATGATCACCTCTGCAGGATCAGATTCTATTGACACTTTACAAATGTCTAATCTATGCAAAATTTCATCTTTTCTGCAGCTGGAAATACTAAGGTGAGTCTTGGGGACACTCAACACATTCAGAGATAAATATTGGACTAGACACTCAAGGAGCTAACTCTGCTCCAGTCTGCAAGGAATTTCTACCCCAAATTTCCATTTGGAGGACTCCTCTTACAGGTCATCAAACACCTGGTTCTGAAGGTTCAGTCAGTCACTTCCTTCAAAAATAAGGAAATAGAAAAAAATAAGGAAAAAGAGATGCAGTTGGGAAATAAATAAATAAATAAAATAAAAACAAAAACAAATAAAAATGGTGTTCAGGTAGCAATTTGACGAAATTATGGAAAGGAGTAGAAAGAAGAAGGCACATACAACTCACTATTTGCTAACCTGGTAACCCACAAGAGAAACTGAAGGATGCACTGTCAATAAGCCAGGTAAAAAACTAGTAGACAAAAAGAATTAAAGAAGCAGTTTTCTTCACTGAAAAAAAAAAAAAAAAAAAGTCAAGTGAGAAACAAAGACACCAAGACAAAGAAAATTGTCCTAGTCCTGAAAGAAAGACAGTATAGGTATAATTAGGAATAACAAAAGAGCTCAAAAGAATCACTCACATGGACTTGAGCACAGAGACAGAACTACCAAATCTATAAACAAGAAGGCAGAAGTAAGGCTACCTTGGTTTCATACTGTAATTGGAAAGAGGCAATCTTTGTCTCTGGTTTGTTTCTCATTAAGCTGTTAAGTAAACCCAGTGCCCTCTCTGTTGGACATTAGAGCTGTTTAACTTTGGCTCTGAACTCCTGATTTCGCAGGATGTCATTTTGTACTGAGATTATGTGGAAAGTGTTTGGTAGCAGGGGGCTGCAGGGGTGGCTTCTGAAGCAGAGCTGAGCCCCATGTCAGAAAGGAGCCAACTCCAGCTGGCTCCAAAAGGTACCTGCTGCTGGCCAGAGCAAGGCCAATGAGCAACATTGTTGGTACCTCTGTGAGAGCACACTTAAGGGAAAGAACTGCTGCACAACGTGGAGCCCACAGTGGAGCAGGTGGATGTGGCCTGGAGGAGGCTGCGGCCCATGAAGAGCCCCCGCAGGAGCAGGCCCCGGGCCGGAGCTGCAGCCCGTGGAGAGGAGCCCATGCAGGAGCAGGGGGTCTGGGGGGAGCTGCCGCCCGTGGGGGACCCGTGCTGGAGCAGTTTGCTCCTGGGGGATGGATGGACTCCATGGTACAGAGCTGTGTCGAGCAGTTCCTGAAGAGCTGCTGCCTGTGGGCAGCCCCCACAGGCTCAGTTCAGGAAGGACGGCATCCCAGGGGAGGAACCCCCATGTAGAGCAGGGGCAGAGAGTGACTGTGAAGGAGCAAAAGAGACGAAGCGTTAGGGACTGACCGCAACCACCAATCCCCATTCCCCTGTGCTTCTTAGGGGGAAGAGGTGGGAGAGGGTGGATGGGGGGAAGGTGTTTTAGTTTGTTTTCTTTGTTTTTCACTTCTCTAGCTTGTTAGTAATAGGTAATAAATTTCTCTAATCTCCCTATGCTGACTCTGTTTTGCCGGTGATGATATTGTTGAGTGATCTCCCTGTCCTTATCTCAACCCCTGAGCCTTTTCCATTGTATTTTCTCCCCCTTTTCCTTTGAGGAGGGGGAGTGAGAGAGTTGTTGTGGTGGAGTTCAGCTACTCAGCAGGGTAAAACTACCACGCATTCATAAAGATTCTCTAGTCCATTTGAGAAATCCACATCTTAGCATTGACAAAGTGAAGCTGATGTATTTTTTTGTTTGTTTGTTTGAATTGTTCCTTCATTCATCTTGCCTTATTATCAACAAATCAAATACTTTGTGGTCCTGTGAGTAAATGCATTTAGAGGCCTTTCTTTGCTTCAGTAAGTCCATTATCAGCCCAGGATACTGTACCTTCACTCTTGCCTTCACATACTTTAAGTAAAAATTATTTTGGAAGGGACAATAATAAAATACAAAGAAGCTATACATTTCTGGAGCTGCAGAATATCCAATAGGATAGAGAACTCTGTGAAAATATTAGGGAGAAAAATATTACCCAGAACCTTGCTTTATGGGATACTAACTTCCCAGATGCAGACTGGAAACAGGTAATAGTGGGGCAAATTTCTTCCAAAATATGATAGCTAACATAACGCTCTGTTAAGAAGGCAATAACATGACAAGGGCACTCCTGTTGCAGACTTACAATTTATAAATTTGCAGGATGCTGTAGAAGAGATAATAATAATAATAAAATTCATGTCCTATTAGATTGAATGGGTAGATGTATCTCTTTAATTAGCATTCAAATAGCATTCAAGTATACTTTGATCAACTGAGGGAACTTGTTAGTCCCATCCTTTCCAATGACGTGGTTTCAATATGAAGAACTTTGAGTGAAAGTTAAACACCATGTCGTAGAAAATGTATCCAAAATGGAAAAATGTGGAAGAACAAACAAAAAAAAAATAGTACCTTTGCTTTAGTTACAGTATCATAACTATCGAGACCTACCAAAGTGAGATGAAACTTTTACATTAGCAAGAGCAAACCCTTTGTGTGATTGGAGGAAAGGAGAAAGACCAGATGAAAAAAAAAAAAAAAAAGAGAAAAGTGAAGGGCTCTATCCTCTGAATTAAATAAAGTTTGATTTGCATTCAGTATATAGTGAGTAATTAAGAGATTTAATTTTCTAATAAATAAATAAATGCTATGCTTTTTACTGAACAGCACATTGTGATTATTTAGATCCAAGTTCCTACCAGATATAGGAATGACGCTGTGAAAATTGATTGACACTAAGTCAGAGCCATTCTCAAAGATAGTTTGGGATTAATGTACCGGAAGAATTGTGTGGCTTTGAAGACCAACTGAACAGAAAATGCAAAGTGTAAGACAATTTACAGAAAAATGTCTGCTATGTGCTGAGAAATCTAAACTTAGAAATGACAGTAGAGGTCATCAAAAGCAGCATAACCAAGGGAGGAGACTTTCCCTCTCTACTCTGTTCTCATGAGACCTCACCTGGAGTGATACATTCTACTCTGGGGGCCCCAGCACAAGAAGGATGGGAACCTATTAGAATGAGTCCAGAGGACAGACATGAAGACGATCAAATGGCTGGAGCACCTCTCCTATGAAGACAGGCTGAAGGAGTTGGGAGTGTCCAGCCTGGAGAAGGGAAGGCTGTACAGAGACCTTACAGTGGCCTTGCAGTGCCTAAAGGGTGTCTACAGGAAAGCTGTGGAGGGACTCTTTATCAGCGAGTGTAGCGAAATGACAAGGATAATGGTTTTAAACTAAAAGAAGGTAGATTTATGTTAGATATAAGGGAGAGATTCTTCACCTTGAGGGTGGTGAGGCACTGGAGGAGATTGCCCAGAGAAGTTGTGGCTGCCCCATCCCTGGAAGTCTTCAAAGATAGACTGGATGAGGCTTTGGGCAATCTGATATAGTGTGAGGTGTCTTCGCCAATGGATGGGGGATTGGGATCAGATGATCTTTAACGTCCCTTCCAACTGAAAACATTCTACGATTCTATGACAGAATTAATTGGTCAATTAATGAATGTCTTTGAGACACCACCATAATGCATATTAAGCAGAAAAAAGGAGAAATGGAAAGATCATACACAAAATGGAATGTCAAAATATGAGAATTTCAAACAGTTTTGCCTCTACCCTTTAAAGAAACACAGTGGTGTTTGTAGTGGCTAGGAGAGCTTTTCCCTGTGTCAGATGAAGGGCGATGTTTTATTATTTCATAGTGATTATTACCAATTTTTCTAACTATGACAAAATTTTTCTGAAGGTGACTTTCAGTAGTAACACTGTTAACTGAAAAATGAATTTTATATGTTACTTGCATATGACTAAACAGTGACAACTTCAGCACCCTTTCTTACTGAGCTGTATAGTTGCATCCCCATTTCTTAAAATTAAGAGTTCCAATTTTGTTATGTGTTTCTCTGAAGGAAAAGTACCAAGATCCATGCAAAATATATAAGGACCGAATCCTCTCCATATTCCATTTATTCAGTTAATGGAACAAGACCTTCTCTTAACAGCTATGTAGAACCATGTATTTCCCAATAAATGAATCAATTAATAGATACCAAATACTATCTGTTAGGATTCAACACACTTTTCATTTGTAATAGGTGATAGATAGACAGATGGATGGATGGATAGATAGATAGATAGATAGATAGATAGATAGATAGATAGATAGATAGATAGATAGATAGATATGCAGCCATTTCAAAGTACTGGCACATGTGATATTACAAATTTCAGTGCCAGTGAGGGGGAACAGTTCTTCATGCTCAGCTCTCCCCAGCTCACCTCAGCATAAAGTCCATGGCCATGGAGGAAATGTCATCACATGCCATCTGCCATGATGTATGAAATGACATCGCCTATGTGATTCCATGTAACCACAAGTTCTGGATTGGCTGCATCCTCTGGTGGACCAGGAGAAAACTCAACAGCCCACTCTGCAGGAGGCTTATTATGAACATGAAGTCCCCAAGCAGGGAGATGACAACTCTGGCATGTGTCATCACACTTCCTTCAGAGTCCTCAGCTAAGAGCTGCCAGGTAATGCACACATTACCACCTGGCTGCCCGCAGTCCTTATGGTTCCACTGCAATCCCTCCATACTCTTTTCCCTTGCCAGCTGAGCAGGGGGTCTTTGGGGTAGGAGACGAAGGTCATGGGTGGGCATTCTTCTGTCCGAGGACTGGGCAACACTTTTCCAGTAACATTGGGAGATCTTTGACTCTTCTGCCCTGGTTGTACCAGGAGCTGGGGATAAAGTATGAGGACCAGCAGAGGTAGACAATGGCAGCAGAGGACTCATCCTACAAACCCTGTGCTGCACTGGAAAAGGAGGAAAAGTTGGAAAGGGAGGCCTTGCTCCAGCAGCTGCAGCCTGGCCTTCAGGAAGATGTGGCAATGCACATTGAAAACCTTACATGCCAGTGCAGTGAGGAGGCCAGGACACAGAGAGGTTGTGGAGTCTTCCCCCTTGCAGATCTTAAAAAGTTGCTTGAACACAGTCCTGAGCTACCTGCTCTAGGTGGCTCAGCTTGAGTTGGGGGGAATGGACCGGATGACCTCCAGAGGTCCCTTCCAATGGATTGGAAAACCATTCTGAGGTTCTGTGATGAAAGGAGCATAGGAAGAAATTGAAAGTTACAACAATTTAGGGATGGAAAGGAGGGGTAATACCTGAAACTGTAAATATGAACACTAATAATACCCATGGAGCTCACAGGCATGTTAAAAAAAAAAAAAAAAAAAAAAAAAAAAAGTGAAGGAAAAAAGAAAACAACAACAATAACAAAACAAAACAAAAAAAAAAGAAAAAAGGAAAAATAGAGGGTGTTAGAGAGTGTTCTTTAAATCTTTGGAAACTATTTCAGTTGGTATTTCGGATGATCCTTTTGTTGGAGAGCAGGAAGAAATTACTAAAAGCAGCCAAAAGTTTCTCTAAAATTCCGAATAACATTTACTCGTAACAGAGAGTGATCTGTAATTTTTTTATTTTATTTTTTTTTAACAAGGGAAGTTTGAGAACATACTTCTTTCTTTCTAGGTACTATGATATTAGAGAAGGCTAGTGTATAGGGTACACAGGGAAATTTGTAGGTTTCAATCCTGTTTGTAGCCAGGACAAAGAAGAGTAAGTGAAGAAGTAGTCATTAGTATGCTGTGTTCCCCTGACAGTTGATCCTGTGTTGGTGTAATTAATAAGGGCCACTGTGAGATAGTACAGTGGATAGTATGTGTTAGATGTGTACTGCAAGAGACTGGATGGTAAAAAAGGGATCCTGGGAGGGTACAGGGAAAGCTCAGCTAGAGAGCAGCCTCACATGCACAAGATGCAGAAAGGAAACAAGGGAGTAGCTCAGGAAGTACCCTGCCAGGAGAAAGTAAGGACATCCATTTGTAGGAAAATAAGTGAAAGAGGAACACACTTTAAAGTTAGCTCTTTAGTGATATTGAGTTTCCCCGTTCTAGCTGTTTTCACTCATAACAAACAATATGCTGGAGGGCAAAGGGTCTTTTGCTTAGCCCTATCTCCAGGACCAATACTGTACTTCAACAGTTCAAAATAATGATTGAACAGACCAAGTAAGTTTCAACAGTATTCACTGGGATAGAAAATCCAGTTTAGCTGGAGGAAAATAAATAAATAAATAAATAAATATATGTTTCATTTTGTTTGAAAAATTAAACAAAACAAAACAAATGAAAAAAACACAATCCCCCCATACACGCATACACACACACACACACAAAATTAAAAAAAATAATAAAAAAACAACACTTACACCAGCACTTCCAGAGCTCCTGTAGTGATATGAAGTATGAGATGGTAATGACGTGCATGAGGGAAAACTAACACTTCTACAAGGCCTTGAGGTGGGTCTGACAGATGCAGTCACTCATGTCAACTCAAAGGTAAGTATTTCAGTATTGTGATTTTCAGTTTATCTAGTCGGTGTTGGAAAGTTAGCACATGAAGTTTATTTGTCCCTCACTTAGTTCCACTCTGCCCACACATACGGGGAAAGTCATCCTCCGGCCTGGTTGGAAATTAGTGAAAATAAAGGTAGCAGCTGCTGAAACGTGCGTTATTCATTAACTTCACATGATCTTGAGTTTTTCCAGCAGGAATTAAGTTATCTTAAGAAAAGATGATTTGTTTGTGAGTTTATTGATGTGAGTTGATTCATCTGTGGTTTTGCTCATTTTTAATCATAGTATTCAGATGTTCATCTGAATCAAACCATCTGTTTTTAAATAAGGGCACTTCACATTACCCACAGATAGAACTTCTTGTGACTCTTTTCTTCCACATCTATCCAATTCCTATTTTGTGTCCTCACCTCGAAGTAGAGTTTCTCATTTGGGTCTCTGAAAAAAAACTTTCTTAAAAAGTTCTTTCAAAATATTTCAAATAACAAAAATCCCCTCTTCATTTTTCCTCATTTAGGTAAATCAGTCAAGTCAGGATGATTTGAAAGACATTAAAGAATACAAACCATTGTAATTAATATGTTTGATGAATAATTAATCACTTCATCTTACAGTAAAAAGATAGATGGGTTTTGGTTAAAGAATTGTCTAGGACTACAGAGATCTAGATTCTACATCTAGTACTATATTACAGCTGGTACAGAAAGAGAGTTCTGACCCTGAATGTTTAGTCTTTTCATCTGTGCATCTCAGTTCCCATCTGTTTACCTTCAGCAAAGTGATGAATGAGGATATGGTTACATGAGATATTCTGTTACTATGGTAGTGGATACCACAAAAGAGCCTATTAATAAATATTTGAAAAATCTTCAGCCACCTCCTTTACCATCTCCTCAATAATTCCTACTACTCCCACTCCACCTTATTTTGCATAGCTATTATAAAGAAAGGTATGAATATTTCAAATGCTGGGCTTCATTTAAAGAAAAGAATCTATATTCACTAACTCGTGAGAAAAATAAAGTATTTGTGAATTTTACAGAATATTATAGACGTCTTACTACAATATAAACACAACATCTAACCATAACAATTCTCTCTATATATGGTGTAACTAGTAAGGATCAATGATTTCTTATTTCCAGAATCTAGCTCCAGTTTTTGTTAATTCTTGTACATTCAAAAAGATTACTCAATCTAAACAATAATTGGTTAAAATGAAGAAGAAGAAGAAGATTAAAACTTGAAATAAAAATCTTCTGTTTTTCTTAGATTATTCCACGCAGCTCCATGCACTGATATTTGCATTGGATAGTGAGAGGTGAAACATTTATAAGTAACTTTCTATTTCTATCTGGTAATAAAGGCCAGTGGTTGCACTAATCCATGCCTGAAGGGATACAGTCTGCTTCATTTGGTATTGGTGAGTAGCTATCCCGGCTAATAACTTTGTTCAATAAATCGGTGGAATTTTGGCCATGTCATATTAATATATATGTGTATTTCAATCAGACCTATCCATCACAGATTAATATAAAGTAAATACTACTGAATGTTTAAATGAAGACACTTGGCTAAATAACATAGGTTGCTATTGGTACAAATCTAGCAATTCAGGCAATGACAGGTTAGCTTAAAGCCATATCAGGTAACAGCACAATAAGCACATTGGATGTTCAGCGTAGCTCAGTGTCCTACAAACAACTGATTCAAGGCTGAGCATTTACATTAATTTGTAGCAGTTTTATTTGTTTCTTGGGTTTTTCATAATCAAGAAATGTAGTGGCAGATATAAAATGTACCTGATACACACCTCCTTTTTATGACATGAAAGGCATAAGGTTTTTTTTGTTTGTTTAAGCACTAAACATCTCCTATTGAAATGCAGTTACAAAATATTCACTCTATCTTAAAATAGTCCAGTATTGAAGTTATACCTTAATATTAGAGAAATCAGTTTCTAAGTGGATGTAGATGAATATTGTTATCCATATTCCAAGTAGTATACAAATAAGTATATGTATATATAACCACGAGCTAGTAAATTCATTGATCATTGA
Organism: Anser cygnoides; assembly: GCF_040182565.1. Classification (NCBI taxonomy): domain Eukaryota; kingdom Metazoa; phylum Chordata; class Aves; order Anseriformes; family Anatidae; genus Anser; species Anser cygnoides. The sequence continues at coordinate 9,156,768 of NC_089912.1, read as the reverse complement.
AAATTTCTGTAGGGTTGCTTGGAGAGGAATTACTAGTGTTCTAAAACGCAACGTTTACTAAAAATTTTATAGCGGTGATCAATAACATGGGCTGATCTGGTTACAGAAAAAACTAATGATACTTTAATTTCCGCATATATCCTATAAAATCTCCTTTGAGTATGAAGACTCCGTTGAGTATTGACAGGGGGAGAATAGCTTAACAATTCACTATCACCTATACAATTAAATATGTGAAAGTTAAGGTGAAAATCATTCAGTGGTTTTGTCAAGGCTCTTGTCAAACCTCTTGTTGATGGGAGAGAATCTTGTTCTTCCCTTTACCTTCTCACATACATGTTTCTACAAGCATTCTTTCTCCAGAACTTCACGGCAGAAATGGCTGTGGCCATGTCAGAGCACTGAACTGTTCAAATGTTACTAGTAGGACAAAGCAGAAATGAAATTTAGTTCAGATCAGCAGATTCATAAGCCTAAATCCTACTTAAAATGAGCAATACAAATTCAGATAAAATAATCACATGGATTTTTGTAGAGGCGTAGGCAAAGGAAGATAAAATAAAATAGTTTGTGCCTTTGATGGATATTTCAGAATTAATTAATGAGTATAATATCCCTTAAACTAGCCACTCCATATTACCTTTACATAGGAAAAATATATTTGTCTGAGAATTTCTCGAATGGCAGAGTGATGAAAGTGATTACAAAGTTGGAATAAATTAGAAATGGACTTGATAAGACTAAGCTAAAACACTTCCACATAACTGCCAGGAAAAAAGAAGTAATGTGAAGCTTTTGTGCAATATTCATGTCAACATCATAAGAATGGAGTGTGATTCAACTAGATTTATCCCTAATAATATCCCTAATAAGTATCTAAGGATATTACTAGATAATCAGGTATCTGTGAAAACACAAATAATAATGTTTTCTATGTGTTTTTCACCATAATATATCACCAAGGTGATAGCAATAACTTGAGTTCAGGCTGTGGAGAGGAAATGAAACAACAAATCTCTCCATGAGGATAAGAAAGAGTACTATTAACTATAAAGACTGTAAATTGTTCTGCAGAGGGAAAATAACAATGGAATATGCTGATTTTTTTTTTTTTTCTTCCTACTTTGGCTAGCAAAAAACAGCAAAATCCAGGACAAACCGCTACAGTTTAGAAAATAAACTTTATATATTCAGGGAGGGTTCAAAATAGATTTTAAAATAATGGCTAAGAAAGAAGCATCAAAATGTAATTGTAAACAGACTATTACCTTGGAGATCATGACTTTTTACTAGGGCCTTGTAGAAATCACAGTTTGGATTTCTTTTCTTGAAAATCACAAGTCATCTGCCATGCAGGATATCCATGCTTTGTAAATGCCTCTATGGTGTATATTCATCTTTATGCAGAAGGGGAAATCCAGTGGTTATTAGCAGCTTATGAGAACATTAATCTGATATTTAAATCTTCAGGAGTTAATTTTCAAAAGAGCTAAGTCTCCATCTGCTCACATTGGGGAACTCTAATTTCTGGCACGTTTTCAACATATTTGGAAATAGCGCCCTTTATTTAAAGAGGTGTTCTGCTGTGCAGTCTTGTGTTTTTGCTCTGATAATAAAAAGAGTACATAAAATACACTAACATTTTAATTACATTCAGACTGAACAGTCTATAAAATCTTTATTGTAGAACAGACACTAAAGGAAAAATGAAAAGGCAATCTTTGGATTGATGAATTTTTTTTTTTAAACTTCTGGAATTTATTAAATAATTAAGTCTTTTTAGTTAGGTCATAGAACAAATTCACTCATTGGAAACTTGATACATACAGATCTATTGATTTCAAATTAAAACCACCAAGACATGTTCTCTGGAAATGCAATTATTCAATTCTATGAGGACTATAATATGGAGATTCGTTGTTCAGCATATTAAGAAAATGAACCTTTTCACTATCGTCTTTTTCTTTTAATCATCTCTTATAATATCAGATACAGAATTTATGGCGATATGTACCATGGGCTGGAAGAGCACGGTGGAAAACTTTATGGTGATCACTAACCATTTACATTTCCTAGGGCACCACTTCACTGCCTTTACTTCCTAAATGCAGGTCAGTGCCTGCAGTAAAGGGAAATGTTCACATCTGTAGTCCATAGCTACACCTGGTTCTTCCTTCCCTGACTTGAAAATTCAGGTGCTTTGATCTCAAATCAAACTAAAGGTATGTGGGGAGGGAGGTTTGGAGCAGGTAGAGGACTACAGATGTAGACTTGTTCAAAAATAATTTGAAAAACTCTTTGCATATACTGTATAAAAGGTGGCAGATAGGTCAGGCAGTCAGAATTCCATGGTTCTTTCAAGGTGAGATTGCAATTTTTTAAGAGTATTTTCTTAAGGCCATACACTAATATGTTGGAAAAGCAAAAGCATGGGGGTAGTTTGTGGAATATGATTGATTACTGATCTGTCATAGGAGATATCCAATACTTACACAGTTTTAATGACATAGCAGCAATTTGGTTTGTTATAGTAGGTAGATTGATATTATTAATTTGTTATGATGACAAGAGTCACAATGACTAGTCTACTGCATATTCAAGTTGCTAAAGCAGATACCTTTTAAAAATTAAAGTTTTGCTTTCTAACAAGCGTAGTTGATAAGGATCTCTCCAGCTCAAGAAGTAAACTTGAGAGGAGTCACTGCCTGAGGGGAGATCACTGCTGTGCAGCCCACTGCTTCTGCAAGGAGAGCTCACATTAGGCTTTCCGTGACTGCTATATTTATAAGATAAAGTGATTGGCTTGCAGTCAAACAGAATTCTTATAATATTGCTCTTGACCTCTGATGTAATTTGCTATTATCCCTTGAGAGATTTGAATGGACACCTGCTCTAGTGCTGTACCCCTCTTTGTTTGTTGTCATGACTGTGACCACTCACCAAGTGTTCTATTATTAATGGGCTGTTCAGTTCAAGATATGGTCACACTGAAGTCTAATGAGGTTCATAAGCCTGATCAAGGCTTACGTCAAGTGCAGACTTGAGCTTATCCATCACATAATCAGAGTATTTTTCATATAAAAGCTCTGACCATGTTGATTAGAATAATTACGGGAGATGGAAGCAATCATATAGGATGTGTTGTAAACAGTTCCTTCCAAAGAATAGTGTTTGAAGCAATGCTTACAAATCCATACTGGCAACTGTTGCTAGGCAGTCACAGAATTGGAAATGTATATTTCTGCTAGAATTGTGCAGCTGAAAACATTTATGTTGAGCGGATTTTAGTCAATGCTCACCTCAAATACAAAATCCTAGGGTCTCCAATAAGGTAGTGAAATAAAAATTCTGCAAGAATAAACTACATGCATGCATAAAGAAAAAAGAGCCTGAGGAAAGGCAGCAGCTACTGGGGACTTTTTTTTTTTTCCTGTGGCATTCTTTTGACTTTCTATGCTATTTCAGTCTATTATTATTTCTATAGTGCAAACTTGTGGTATGTGATTAGTTGTTAGTTTGTTCATGCTCAGAAAAGTTTTTCATCAAGCTACCCAGAGATATTTCCTACATATATTTTTTTTTTCTGACAAAGTCGATTCTTCTTTTGAAACAAAGAATACATTTTTTCTCATCAAACCAAACATCTCTTGATTGCAGCCTGCCACTCTATATGCTAACTTTATCATGAACAAAGCATCTAATGTGACAATAGCTAATATATAAAACAATTTTTTCACCTCCAGAGAGCCTTGAAGACATTAATATTTATTCATAATTCCATTGTGGGTGGTAATATTGTTAGGGATTCAGGTAGGAGGTTTTGAAAAGCATTATCTGCTCAGCAGACATTCTTTCCTTCAATAGAAACAATGCTACAGTTTGCAGGTGATGGAGGATTTAGTAATAGTGCAATAAGCAATAAGGGGCTACCTTATCGCTCTCTATAGGTACCTTAAAGGAGGCTGTAGCGAGGTGGGGGTTGGTCTATTCTCCCACGAGCCTGGTGACAGGACGAGGGAGAATGGGCTAAAGTTGCGCCAGGGGAGGTTTAGGTTGGATATTAGGAAGAACTTCTTTACTGAAAGGGTTGTTAGGCATTGGAATGGGCTGCCCAGGGAAGTGGTTGAGTCACCATCCCTGGAGGTCTTTAAGAGACATTTAGATGTTGAGCTTAGTGATATGGTTTAGTGGAGGACTTGTTAGTGTTAGGTCAGAGGTTGGACTAGGTGATCTTGGAGGTCTCTTCCAACCTAGACGATTCTGTGATTCTGTGATTCTGTGAAGCAGTGGTACAATATTAATTTCTCAGGAAAAGGACCACAGGACCAACTAGCTTTAAAAACAAATGGGAGCATCTGAAAACAGTTTGCCATTTTACAGACTGCCAAAGTAAATGATATGAGGCAGATGTCCTACTAGCAGAATAACTCAAATCAGTAAGACTTGCAGAGCATTACCTTTCCTGATAGAGCAAGTGCATTCTGTAACATCTAACATCTGTTATATATTCACATTCTCTATGATATTTCTCGTCTTCCTCATTCAGAAGCAAAGCCAAACAGTTACTGTATACAGATTTAAACAGAAAGCACTTCCATCAAGGGCAAGAGATATTAAAACCCCCAGATATTACAGAGTGACAGAGATGGAGAATGTGCTTTAACTCTATGCCATCAAAACTACCTTACCAGCATATTCTCATAAGCCATCCTGTAAAGCTTCATTGGCCAGGGGGAACAGTCTACCAGCAAGCTCCAAAACAGACCCAACATTTCAGAGCAGGTATTCTCATTGCATACTATGGAGAATGCCATGTAGGAGCAGGTTGTCTGACAGGAACTGCAGCCTGTGGGGAACCAATGCTGGAGCAGTCTGCTCCTAAAGGACTTGTAATCATGAATTAATAGTTTTTGATTCTTGGAAAAGTAAGGAGAGGGGTAAGCAGAACTGCCACTCTGGACTTCCAGAGGGCAGACTTCAGTCTGTTAAGGAGACTGGTTGGCAGAGCCCCTTGGGAGGAAGTCCTGGAGGGCAGAGGAGTCCAGAAAGGCTGGACACTCTTCAAGAAGGAAATCCTAAAGGCACAGGAGCTGGCCCCACAAGCTGAAAGATGAGCTGGTGCAGAAGAAGACTGGCCTTGTTGAAAAGGGAACAGATGCTTGAGTTCAGGAAGAAAAAGAGGGTTTATGATCTTTGGAAGAAGGGGCAGGCCACTCAGGAGGGCTATAAAGATGTCATGAGACTGTGCACAGAGAAGATTAGAAGGGTGAAAGCCCAGCTGGAGCTCAATCTGGTTAGTGCTATTGTAATGACAATAAATGTTTTTATAAATCCATAAACAATAAAATGAGGACTAAAGAGAACCTCCATCCTTTATTGGATGTGGAGGGAAGCATAGTGACAAGAGATGAGGAAAATATTGAGGTACTTAGTACCTCATTTGCCGCAGTCTTTAGCAGCATGACCAGTTGTTCCCTGGGTACTCAGCCCCCCGAGCTGGTGGATAGGGGCGGGGAGCAGAATACTCATAATCTATGAAGAAATGGTAAGCAATTTGCTAAATCACTTAGACATACACAAGTCTATGGAGCTGGGTAGGATCCACCTGAGGATACAGAGGGTGGTGGTGGAAGTGCTTGCCAAGCCACTTTCCATTATTTATCACCAGTCCTGTCTATTAAGGGAGGTCCCAGTCGACTTGCAACTAGCAAATGTGATGCCCAAGTACAAAATGGGCCAGAAGAAGGATCCAGGAAACTACAGGCCTGTTAGTGTGACCTCAGTGCTGGGGAAGCTCACAGAGCAAATTATCTTGAGTGCCATCAAACGGTACATACAGGACAACCAGGCAGTCAGGCCCAGTCAGCATGGGTTTATGAAAGGCAGGTCCTGCTTAAAGAACTTGATCTCCTTCTACAACAAGGTGATGTGCTCATTGGATGAGGGAAAGGTTGTGGATGTGGTCTACCTAAACCTCAGTAAGGCTTTTGACACCATTTCCCACAGCATCCTTCCGAAGAAGCTGGCTGCTTATGGCTTGGACAGGTGTACACTTCGTTGGGTTAAAAACTGGGTGGGTAGCCAGACCCAGAGTCGTGGTTAATGGAGTTAAATCCAGCTGGAGGCTGGTCACTACTGGTGTCCCCCAGGGCTCAGTACTAGGGCCAGTTCTCTTCAATATCTATCTTCATCAATGACCTGGATGAGGGGATCAAGTGCACCCTCAATAAGTTTGCAGAAGACACCAAGTTAGGCCTGAGCGTTGATCTGCTCAAGGGCAGTAGGACTCTGCAGGGTGATCTGGGTAGGCTGCACTGGTGGACCAAGGAGAACTGTAAGAAGTTTAGTAAGGCTAAGTGCCAGGTTAGGCACAAAAACGCCATGTAACACCACAGGCTGGGGGAAGAGTGGGTGGAAAGCTGACCAGCAGAAAGACACCTTCATGTATTGGCTGATAGCCATCTGAATATGAGCCAGCAGTGTGCTCAGGGTGCCAAGACAGAGCATCCTGGCTTGTATCAGAAATAGCATGGCTAGAAAGACCGGGGAAGTGATTGTCCCTCTGTACTCAGCTCTAGTGAGGCCACACCTCAAATACTGTGTTTGGCTTCGGGATCCTCATTACAAGAAGGATATCAAGGTACTGGAGCATGTCTAAAGAAGGGCAACAAAGCTGGTGAAGGGTCTAGAGAACAAGTCGTGTGAGGAGCAGCTGAAGGAACTCGGGTTGTTTAGCACAGAAAAAAGGAGACTCAGGGGAGACCTTACTACACTCTAGAAAAGGAGGCTAAGTAAAGTGGGGTTTGGTCTCATCTTCCAAGCACCAAGTGATAAGAAAAGAGAAAATGGCTTTAAGATGTGTCAGGAGAAGTTTAGGTTGTTTATTAGGAAAAATTTCTTCACTGAAAGGGTTGTGAATTCTTGTAACAGGCTGCCCATGGCAAGTCAGCATCTCTGGAGGTCTTTGAAACACATGTAGATGTTGAGCTTAGTGACATGGTTTTACGGTGGACTTGGAAGTGCTAGGTTAAAGGTGGGACTAGGTGATCTCACAGGTCTTTTCCAACCTAAATGATTCTACAATTTTTTTATTCTGTGACTGAACCCCATAGAGAAGACCCATGCTGCAACAGTTCATGAAGAACTGCAACCCATGGGAAGAACTGATGTCGGAGCATTTCAAGAAGTTCTGTATTCCCAAGTTGAGTCTGTTTGCCTCTGATAGCAATTTGTGAATGATCTCCCTGACCTTACCTTGTTGCATGAGCTTTTTCATCCCATTTTATCCGTCTGGTCTGCTGAGAAGAGGGAATGAAAGAGCAGCTTGGTGGGCACCAGGCAGCCAGCCAAGGTTAACCCACAATACCAAGACAGTAGAAAGACTTAAAAGAAAGACCCATTGGAATTTGAAAGGTTATTATATTAAAAAGTGGTAAGTAGCCCAAACAGCATGAAAAAAGACTCCTATCACCCTGAATCCCTCTAAAGACCAGGAATAACTCATGGATTCCTCCAGACAGTAAATCAAGCCAAAGAGACCTCAGCTCCACAAAATGATTATGCACCTCTTACCTATGACACTTGCAGGTCTGAATATGAAGACTTCCTTGAGAAAAAAGAGACTGTTTTTATCCTAGGCTGGAAATAAAGTATTTTTACAGAGAAGAAATCCTGTTGGATGTGGTATCTCAGCTTTGGGTCACCCCCAGAAAGAAGTTTCCTGCCATCGGAGGAACTGGTCCCACATCTGATACTGTCTGGGGCTGTATGTTGCAGTGTGGACAGATGATCTTTGCTTGGGTTTTCATCTGCAAGAATTTATGAAGAGACTGGAGGTGGATAAAAGGGAAGAGGCAGATGGATAATTACTTCAATGTTCTTAATGTCTTTATTGACAAACAAAAAAGTCTTTGTTAAGTGCTGAAGTGTTTGTGAAATATCATGAAGAAACAAAAGAAGTATGATCAGCACAACAAAAAGAGAAACACATTTGCTGCACATACCCAGACTCCAAGCTATTTCCCCTGATAACTTTGTTTCAGGAAATACATATGTATATATATATTATAATCCAGACTGCTAATGACATATACCCATTTCTTGAACTAAAACGTACAGTGCAGCATCTTATGATTTGGCATCTGATAGCTTGTAGGTTATATGGATAATTAATTTGCATGCACAAAAGAACTCTGATATATCAGCAGACTGTCAGACCCACAAAAATTGTAATGCAACTGATTCTCCTCTCTCTGAATCTCATCTAGCCCTTCGTATATCAGTTTTTCTAGTCATAATAACTGAGGCTTCCTGAGCTTCACATCATTTACACCAAATTCTCCTAGTCCACGTCTTGAACTGTTTTACCTGGAGCACTGCATAAGTGTGTTGATGCTCAGATTTCTCTTAAACGGGTAAAATTTAGTCAGGTTCTCAGTTTCACTACTGTCATAACTCAGCTATAAATCTGACAGAGAAGGTTATATATAACATCTCAACAGTGTCATGTTTGGTGATGTTTTAATGTATATAATATAAGTTCCATGTTTTGACTATGGTTAACATCAAGCTGAAACTTTGTAGTTTAAATGGAAGTGTATTGTACTCACTTAACTTGGGAACAGAGAGCCTTCCTGACCTTGCACAGGCTGAAGACCCCGAAGTGATCAGGAGGCACAAAACAGGTAACACGCACACCACAGGATGAGGACATCATCTAGCACTTAATGTCTTAAGGTGGGGAGGAAGACCACCACCCTGGAGATGGTAAAGCCATTGCAGGTTGCTGTGAAGGAGCACGTGCAGGGCTTCTTGGTGTTTTGTTGTCTTCAGCCTCATCTGCTCTTGCTCACTCATTACTCAGTCAGGTGCAGATCTGTCACAAGCTAGTTTTTACACAGCTTTGATTTAGCAGCAATTTGGATTTGTTAATACCTTATGGTAAATCACAAGATTAAATTGTGTGATATTTAACAGCACTTAATGAACAGCCAATTTAACATAATGATTCAGAGGTGTTTGCTATAACTGAGACAGTGACTCAGTGAAAGATTCCAGAATGGCAAGATTCTCATGAAAGCTGCTGCAGGCTTTGGGGGGAGGGTGGTCTTAAACTAATTATGTGTCTTAAGGACCTTCCCCTTTTTGGTGAATTACTCACCTTTCTCGTTTGTCGGCACATTCAATGAATGATCTTTGAATCTCAAGGAGTCTGTCCTGGGAGACATCCCAGCTCAGAGGGAAGTCAAAGGTCACAGCCCACTGCAATCCTGGAGAGCTCAAGGGGCTCTTCACTTAGGACTAATATTTGGAGGACCATAAGACAATTGACTGTTAGTACTCTTCCATCCTGGCTACGACTTGGATAAGACAATTTGAGTATTTTCCATCAACTGTGCCATTGTATTGTCTTCCAGAATGTACAGCTCTAGTACTTCCCATACTGGCCTATGATCCAGGCCATAACAATTTGAAAAGTGATGACGGAGTGCCAGTTTGTACTCACACATTATGCCTGTTGCCCACTGACAATAGAGGAATAATGTAACATTAGTTAATCTTGAACTGTAGCTGACCTGGAGAAGGAGCTACTCCACCACAGGATCTGTCAACAGTCCTGCTGACAGCATGAGGGCATAACCCTGAAATATGAGCAATAGCCTAACTGCCTGTCTTTCGATCCACCTTCCTTAAAGTTTCTTCATTGTCATTGTAGATACTGATGGGAGGGAAGTTCATAAGAGTGTAAAATGTATCCTTGGACCACCAGTTCTCCCCAAACTGTGAAACCCAACTTTTACTTCAGATCAGTGCCAAACGCTTTGCTGATGGAACTGTCTTTTTTTACAGTAAAAATGAGGAAAGGGGTCCTGAGGAAAAATTTGAACACAAAATCTGCAACAATTGTTCACCCTTTATCAAGACAGAAAATTATATGTCTTTTTTAATATACAGGAAAAACTGTTCACACTATACAGGGACTAACTGTATAGATGCTTTCTTATTATTTTTTGTAAACAGTCTTTAGGAGGTACAAGTTCCTGCAGATATATATATTTTTTTTCCCGGTCTTCTTGTTGTTTTAAATCTAGCATTTAGACTTGTGTAGGGAACATGTGTAGGAAGGTATTTTACAGTAAACAGAAAACAATAAAAATTATAAGACTGCAACAGCTTAATATGCTTATCTGACTTAGCAAGTCCAAAACACTGTGGGCATGAGCTTTCCCATAACAATGAAAAGAACAACAAAAATTAGTTAGGTAGAAAGAAACAAAGAGGAAATATTTAGAAAATCAAGAATATACCACATGTGAAGCAATCATTTGAAACAATGTAAATTCCAAATAAATGAGTAATTGATCACTAAACCAAGCTTCTGTTATTATAAATATTGCAAAACAAAGTAATAATTTTCAGATAAGTAAAATGGAACTAATATATTTTGTAATGGAGATATTTTATTCTTTCCCTGAAGAGGCATCAGATGAGTAATATTTGTATTGCATTTAGTGGTGAATTCTGTTCTAAAGGAAAATGTTATTTTGTTGTAAACATGTTAATGAGACTATGCATACAAAGTGTTTTAAGTTTAGATTATAAATAAGATAATATTAGAACCATGTTGTTGGTGTTTACCATTTAGTTTTCAGAGTTTGGAAGAAGAGGTGTTTGGAAATCTGATTTTCCGGTGTAAATACTCCATAAAGCAGTTTAAAACACACTGGTTTTAGATGTAGTTCTGCACTGAAAACATAAACAGACATGCATTTCCATGCTGGATTTGCAGTGAAACACAGGGTTTTTCATGTAATAATTTAAAAACAAAGCTTTCCAAAGAGACAATGTTCAAGGGGAGATGTATTACTGTAACAGATAAAATAATTGAGTTGAACAATATTGATAATCCTTCTATATATACAAGCTATTCAGTTACAAACAAACCAGAAAACTTTAGTCTAAATAGAAATTTAAAATAATTGTTTTCAATTCAAGGTTTCAATTCTACGTTAATAGATTGAACAATTTAAAATAAATTAAACTATACAGGCGTTCAGTGATTTCGAGTTTGAACTTAGGTTGAAAATTGATGTATTCATTTCAGATAACAGGAAGACAACTTTGCTCCAAAGTTCACCTGTTTTTTTCCTAGCACCTTTAGAAGGTTTAATGAAATTGTCCTTGTTCTTTCATTGTTTGACAAAGATTTACTACTAAAACATCAAGTCAACTAAACATACACTTTTCCTTTTCTCCATTTATTTAAGAATGGTTATTTCTCTCCACTCTGTTCATAACTAAAATCAAATTGACAAAGTTGCAGAAGACTGAGCATTTGTAAACCATAGTAGCCCATCAACCAAGGTATACTGCTTTATCATGCTAAGATGTTTTATTCTCTTTTCTCAATAGCAGTCTCACATCTTTCTCCCTGGAATTGATCAACATGTTTTTCTAGCATAAACACAGCTTTTGCTTTGCATTCTTGTTTACCTAAAATTGATACACTTATATGTTTAATTGTATTTTCCAACATTTGTTGTGCTGTTTGATTAAAATAAACAAACAAAAAACAAACAAAAAACACGTTATATATATATATATATGATGGGTTAACTCCCATAAATTTGTCTGATTCCTAAATGATTTCTTGGCTCTGACAGTGACAGTAACTCTGTGTAACTCAGTGACAGTAACTCTGCATAACAGTTTAACAAAAGCACATCACAGTCCAGGGAGCACTGGGTGCACTTCAGGCATTTGATTCTATGGTGTTCTCTTACTCAAGTGCAATGTTTTACCAGTCATCTTCAAAGTCTGTATTTGTTCCCAGACACAACAGAAGTTTAGTGGAAATGGATTGTGCTCTTTCTCACCCATCTATCTTCATACACTAACATACCCCAAGAAGAATTACACTTTTTTTTTTTTTTCTCTTCAATTTAGCTAAAATACTGAGCATAAGCTCAGGAAAAAGACAGTGGTGAAGGCATCTCTGAGCACTTGGGGATCACGTGTTTTGCCATCCAGAAATAATTGTGGTCTAAGTCCCACTTAGGGCTGGCTGCTACTTGTTTTTGTAGGCTTATGTTGTCTCATGTGTTGTTATGCTTCCCTTTTCCATGATGGGTGTCACTGCCTGTTATCAAATTATGAGCTTTCTCCTCAAATAAACTCCCTAAAGTTTGTGTGCCACATAAGCACCAGGACTCACAGCCACTCACTTTGATGATGAATATCAGATCTTGTTGCTTGCTAACAGAAAAAACAGTATAGCTCATCTTAAAATCAACAGAGTTTAATGGAAAGGTCTCAGAAAGGAAGAACTTAAAGTTGAAACTGAAAGAACATTCTCAGATTGAAGGGAACAAAACCAAAATATGACTGCTGTTGGGTTTTTTTACACACGGCTATGTACTTCCAGGCTGATGGAACCAGTTGTCAAGCACACACAGCCTTTCCCTGAAAGGAAACCTGCCACCATGGTGCAGAAGAAATCTAAAAAGCATCTGCACGTAGCTGTCTCTGGCAAGTCTCCATCCTCCCCAGGGACACAGATATGGGCAGCTTTAAAAGACTGTGGTCTGGAACAGAGTTTGTTTCTGTCTTCATCTCTGGATGTTGTCTCTCTTCTGGAGATGAAATAGGCCCAGGGCTTTCAGCATAGGTCCCATATATCGCATTTTTGTTTTTTAAAAAATAACTCAAAACTAATGTGTGTTCTATACTCACAATAAAATGCACTTAAAAATAAATAATGGCACTGAGTGGAGAGTTATTTTGTCTTCATCTGCAACAGGTCTTTTCCACAATTTCTAATTTCTGCAACTGCACCCTTACCTTCTTTAGGTATATTTTATATTTTATATTTATATTTTATATTTTAAAATAATAAAATAATGTGTGGCAGAAAGTCCATACCATTTGAGGACCAGGAGTAGTATTCTAAAATGGTTTCTGAACTACCCTAGGTAAGATGTAGTAGTCAGAACAAGATGTAATTACTACTGAAAGTTCTTCCTTTAAACCCAGTTTAATGCCACAGTACCCTCCGAAATATTTCACCATGAATTTTAGTCCTTGCTAGAGTGGCTCAGGCAACAGACACTGCTTCCACTTGGAAGAGGCGCAGTAACCTTGTCTATGACCTCATAGGTCATAGACAATAAGAATTTCTAATGTTTGAGATGGCTGGGCACTTGAATGGGCCTGTCACTTTTCCTCTAGCACAACTCACTTGCAGGAGGATAGCAATTTTGGCAGAACAAAGAAGCATGTTCAGGAACCAGGGTGAGTGCTTTAGCCTCATGCTTGTCTGTATTTTAAAACAACAGAATAATGGTGTTTTCAGCAAAAGGACAGTATTGTTACTACAGCACAGAGAAATAATACATGGCCACAAAGAAAACTATGGAAAATCAAAGTGAGAAATGTCTCCAATGTTTCAGTTTAATCACTCAATAAGAACAAATCTTTATATCTGAATCCTGATGGTTCCAGGTACAGCAGTCAGGAGTATAACACTGTTGTGGTCTTACCCAGCTGAGTAACTGAGCTCCACCACAACCACTCTCTCATTCCCCCTCCTCAAAGGGAAAGGGGGAGAAAATATGATGAAAAGGGCCCAAGGACTGAGACAAGGGCAGAGATCACTCAACAATAATTGTCACGGGCAAAACAGCATAGCTGTCCCAAACCAAACCATAGCTGCACGGGTCCCCCACGGGCAGCAGCTCCCCCCAGACCCCCTGCTCCTGCGTGGGCTCCTCTCCACAGGCTGCAGCTCCGGCCCGGGGCCTGCTCCTGCGGGGGCTCTCCATGGGCCGCAGCCTCCTCCAGGCCACATCCACCTGCTCCACGGTCTGCAGTGTGGAGATTTGCTCCATGTGAGGCCCGTGGGCTGCCCCTGATGGACCCCGTGGTACAGAGCCATGTGGGAGCAGTTCCTGAAGAGCTGCTGCCTGTGGGCAGCCCCCGCAGGCTCAGTTTGGGAAGGACGGCATCCCGTGGGAGGGACCCCACGTGGATCAGGGGCAGAGAGTGACTGTGAAGGAGCAGTGGAGACAAAGTGCTGTAGACTGACCACAACCCCATACCCTCCTTCCCTTGTGCTGCTTGGGGGGAGGCGGTGGAAGAGGGTGGATTGGGCGAAGGTGTTTTTGGTTTCTTTCCTTTGTTTCTCATTTCTCTAGCTTATTAGTAATAGGCAATAAATCTTATTATCTCCCTACTCTGAGTCTGTTTTGCCCGTTATGATAATTGTTGAGTGATCTCCCTGTCCTTATCTCAAACCTTGAGCTCTTTGTGTAGTATTTTCTCCCCCTTTCCTCTTTGAGGAGGGGGAGTGAGAGAGCGGCCTTGGTGGAACTCAGCTGCCCACCCAAGTAAAACCACCACAGATGTCAAGGACAACAAGAAGGGCTTCTTCAAATACATAGTAGAAAAAGGAAGACTGGGGAAAATGTCAGCCTGCTGCTGAACGGGGTGGGTGCCCAGGTGAGAAAGGACATGGAATAGACAGAGCTGCTGAATGCCTTTTTTGCTTCAGTCTTTACTATCAAGACCAGCCCTCAGGAAACAGCTTTGCATTTTCCCTTCAGAAATCCAGGCTAACTACTCCTGAGCACTTTCTGGTCCTCCCTTTGTTTGGAAATGCTCTGCAGGAGGATTTTTCTCCAGTACCTTTCCAGGGACTAAGGGAGGCTGACCTGCCTATAGTTCTCCACATCTTCCTTCTTGCCCTTTTTGAAGACAGGATTGGTAGCCGGTTGTCAGGACCCTTTCCTAGCTCACCACCGCCTCCTTTCCCAGCCCCTCCTTCCCCTCTACTTTTCTAGTTGCAAGCACTCCCTGCCAGCCTGGACAGCCTTTTAGCAAAGTTACTTTGATCTCCTCTACTCAAATGGATCCTCTCTCTTCTAAACACCTGTAGACCTTCAGGCAGGCTCCCATATTTGTGGAAAGTAAATAATAATAATAATAATAATAATAATAAAAATATATATTTTTAACAAAGACTCTGCTTTGTTATGACTTATGAGCACATCAGGGCAGGTTGTGAGGTGGGAAAACGTCCTGGGAGGGTTTCAAAACTGGTGTTTCTAGAGGAGCCAGGGAAACCCGGTGCAAGAGCTTGGTCATTTCAAATCCTTTCCCTGGGGCAGATGGCCAGCTTGAAAACAGTGCATGGAACACCTGAGAACGTGTCAAGGCCTGCAGCTGAAGTGACTGTATCCTCCTGGCTGCCTGTAGCTGGAGAGCATCAGAGCGAGGGCATAACTCTCCATATCTCTGGCACCTTTTTCTCATGCCTCCTTTTTCTTGGCTTTTCCCAGGGCCTGAGGAAACTTCCATGCAAGCTCTTTTATTTCCCAAGCTCTTCAGAGAACACTGCAAAAGTTGCAGTGAAGGAACCATGCCAAACCAAGCAGATGCCCCAACATATGTGGACACATCAGGGAGGGAACTGGAGATGCCTTGCACAGGGTGTTGAGAAGCCTCTTCAACCAGGCCAGCTCTCACCTGCGAATAAACCCGAGTTATACCCGTGCAATACTCGTCACTGTGCTTTTGTTGGTGGGAGGAAGGGTCATTGGGGAACAGAGCCCCTTCACCACATGGCCCAGCTGGAGAGCCTGCCTCACTGTGGCTGGACCACCTGCCTCTGCCTTGGGGACCACTTAAAGGCCTTTCAGCTCCTGGCTGTTCTTTCCCATGGGTCCAGATGCTTGACCTCTGCACTGGGGCGGGTTCCACTAGATCACCTTCTCCTGCATAGCTTCTCACAGCTTGCTCAGCTGGAGCTCAGGCAGAAGCAAGGCTCAATGATGGGCAGAAATTACTCTCATGCCCTCTGTATATTGGCTTTTCCTAGGGCCAGAGAAGAGATCCATGAAGGCCATCAGGTTTCCCAGGCTCTCTAGAGAGCATGTTCTGCAGCCACCTTCCAAAGGAAGTTCCATGGAGATTTGTGAAGCAAGGCTTGCAGTGAAGCAACCAACCCAAAACCAAGCGGACACCCCAACATATATGGATATATTCTTCTATCAGGTAACTGGATATGCCTGTCATGAGAGTGTTGAGAAGACTTCCCTAACCAGGCCAGCTCCCAGCTGCAAATAAAAGTGAGTTGTGCCTATACAATATTCCTTATCCTTTTGTTCACCACCTCATTGGTCTGTACCATTGGTGTGCTCAAGGAGTTCTGAGAATGGCTAAATATAGAGATAATGTCCCGTCATTAGCCCTGCAGGGAGAAGAGGAGGTTGCTCTTTTTTGCCCTGGGCTGGCACCCTGCTGCTACCTGGGAGCTGAGTATCTGTGAGTTGCAGTGTTTTCCTCAGGTGCATTTCAGAGTAGGCTCTCTCAGCCTGTGCTGGAATCATTGCAGCACGTCCAGAATCTGTTGAATGCGGGCTGCCTGGAAGTGGACCCTGTGCTCCGCATGCAGCCTCACCAGTGCTGAGGAGAGAGGAAGGATGACCTCCCTTGACAGGCTGGCAGTGCTCAGAAAGATATGTTGACCTCCTTTGCTCAAATGGATTTTTTTTTCTTCCAAGAGCCTATAGACCTTCTAAGAGACTTCCATGGTCACAGAAATCACAGGTGTGCTATCAACACTTGCTGCACAAAAAGCTGTTAACCTGGAGAATCTACTGAGCCCTCCTCAGGCCCTTTCCCCCTACCATTAGGATGAGGAAGACCGCAATGCAGGCACCCATAAACTTGACTGCTGCCTGTAGAATCCTGCAGTCACCTTTGATACTTCCCACATTAGTCCTGATAGTATTGTTGGTGCCTCCATGGAAAAGCACCTGCAAGTAGTAGCTGGAGGGCGGGATAAGCATTGGTAGCCTCAACATCCTGAATGTGAGCCCCGTGCAAGCAGAGACCTCCCTAAATGACAAATGAGATCTTGCCGATAAGTGTCTTCCATTCCTTGTACTAGGCAGCAGTCTGCTACCAATATCACCTCTTCCATCAAGTGGTCTTGAATGGCTCCCGTGACCCCACAAATTCTTCTTCATTGCCTCTGGTGGGCCTGGGACCTAGCTCATGTGGCCAGAGCCACCACACTTAAAATCCTGCTCCTCTTAATGTCATGGAAGTGACTGTGGATGTTCCTGTCAGCAAGGAAAGCTCTTCCAAATAAGCTTGTAGAGTAGAAGTTGAGGAGCAATGTTTCTGAATGACTTTTTTCAGAATCCATATGCATCTAATGACAGTACACCCAGAACCCCTGCTCCTGCGTGGGCTCCTCTCCACGGGCTGCAGCTCCGGCCCAGGGCCTGCTCCTGCGGGGGCTCTCCGTGGGCTGCAGCCTCCTCCAGGCCACATCCTAGAGGTCAAGGGAGGTGATCCTCCCTCTCTATTCTGCCCTGGTCAGGCCTCGCCTGGAGTACTGTGTCCAGTTCTGGGCTCCCCGCTACAAAAAAAGACAGGGATCTCCTGGAAAGAGTCCAGCAGAGGGCCACAAAGATGACAGGAAGCCTGGAGAGTCTCCTCTGTGAGGAAAGGCTGAGAGACCTGGGTCTGTTCAGCCTTGAGAAAAGAAGACTGAGGGGGAATCTTATCAATGTTTATAAATACACGAAGTGTGGGAGACAACGGGATATGGCCAACCTCTTTTCAGTGGTTTGTGGGGACAGGACAAGGGGCAATGGCCACAAAATGGAGCACAGGAAGTTCTGCACCAACATGAGAAAGAACTTCGCCATGGTGAAGGTGACGGAGCGCTGGAGCAGGCTGCCCAGGGAGGTTGTGGAGTCTCCTTCTATGGAGATACTCAAGGCCCGTCTGGATGCCTACGTGCTTTCCTCCATCCCTACAGTGGCAGGGAAGGGTACAGAGAGGACCCAGAAAGCCCACCTGATAAACAGGTGGCTCAGAGGCTGGTGCCAATGCAGAAATTTTTTTTTTTTTTTTGACCACGGGGTGCTTTACTCGGCACCCAGCCTGCTAACTGCAGATGGGTCCCACCTGTCTCTAAGGGGAAAACAGACACTAGCACAGGAGCTGGCAGGGCTCATTGAGAGGGCTTTAAACTAGGTAGGAAGGGGGACGGGGAGGGCATAAGGCTTGTTAGAGGTGTGCCAGGGGGAGCAGTGTCAGGGTCTGGGGAGCAGGCAATGGCCCAGCTGAACTGCATCTACACTAATGCACGCAGCATGGGCAACAAACAGGAAGAGCTGGAAGCCATTGTTCAGCAGGCTAGCTATGACGTGGTTGCCATCACTGAAACGTGGTGGGACCACTCCCATGACCAGAGTTCTGCAATGACTGGCTATAGGCTCTTCAGAAAGGACAGGCAGCACAAAAGGGGTGGCGGTGTGGCTCTCTATATTAGAGAGTATTTTGATGTTGTGGAACTTGAGACTGAGACTGGGAATGATAAGGTTGAGTCCCTGTGGGTTAGGATCGGCGGGAAGGCCAACAAGGCAAGCATCCTGGTGGGGGTCTGTTACAGACCACCAAACCAGGATGAGGAGACGGATGAGGAATTCTACAGGCAGCTGGCAAAAGTTGTGAAATCATCGGCTCTTGTCCTCGTTGGGGACTTCAACTTCCCAGACATATCCTGGACATGCAATACAGCGCAGAGGAAGCAGTCTAGGAGGTTTCTGGAGAGCATGGAAGATAGCTTCCTGACGCAGCTGATTAGTGAGCCTACCAGGGGAAGTGCCCAGCTGGACCTTCTGTTCACAAACAGAGAAGGACTGGTGGGAGATGTGGTGGTCGGGAGCTGTCTTGGGCAGAGTGACCACGAAATGGTCGAGTTCTCTATTCTTGGCGAAGTCAGGAGGGGGACCAGTAAAACTGCTGTCTTGGACTTCCGGAGGGCAGACTTTGAGCTGTTCAGGACACTGGTTGGCAGAGTCCCTTGGGAGGCAGGTCTGAAGGGCAGAGAAGTCCAGGAAGGCTGGGCACTCGTCAAGAAGGAAATCTTAAAGGCTTAGGAGCAGTCTGTCCCCATGTGCCCACAGACGAGCCAGCATGGAAGAAGACCAGCCTGGCTGAACAGAGAGTTGTGGCTAGAGCTTAGTAAAAAAACAAGAGGGTTTATGATCTTTGGAAAAGAGGGCAGGCCACTCAGAAGGATTATAAGGATGTTGTAAGGCTGTGTAGGGAAAAAATTAGAAAGGCCAAAGCTCATCTGGAGCTCAATCTGGCTACTGCTGTTAAAGATAACAGGAAATGTTTTTAAAAATACATTAACACGAAAAGGAGGACTAAGGGGAATCTCCATCCTTTACTGGATGCGGGGGGAAACTTAGTGGCGAGCGATGAGGAAAAGGCTGAGGTGCTTAATGCCTTCTTTGCCTCAGTCTTTACCGCAAGACTAGTTGTTATCTGGATAGCCAGTACCCTGAGCTGGTGGAAGGGAATGGGGAACAGATTGTGGCCCTCACAATCCACGAGGAAATGGTTGGCGACCTGCTACAGCACTTAGATGTACGCAAGTCGATGGGGCCAGCCAGGATCCACCTGAGGGTACTGCGAGAACTGGTGGAAGAGCTGGCCAAGCCGCTTTCCATCATTTATCAGCAGTCCTGGCTATCAGGGGAGGTCCCAGTTGACTGGCGGCTAGCAAACGTGATGCCCATCTACAAGAAGGGCTGGAAGGTAGACCCGGGAAACTATAGGCCTGGTAGTTTGACCTCAGTGCTAGGAAAGCTCACGGAGCAGATTATCTTGCGTGTCATTAGGTGGCACTTGCAGGGCAACCAGGAGATCAGGCTCAGTCAGCATGGGTTTATGAAAGGCAGGTCCTGCTTGACTAACCTGATCTCCTTCTATGACAAAGTGATGCACTTGGTGGATGAGGGAAAGGCTGTGGATGTAGTCTACCTTGACTTCAGTAAGGCTTTTGACACCATTTCCCACAGCATTCTCCTCAAGAAACTGGCTGCTCTTGGTTTGGACTGGCGTACGCTTTGTTGGGTTAGAAACTGGCTGGGTAGCCAGGCCCAAAGTGTCGTGGTGAAAGGAGCCAAATCCAGTTGGAGGCCGGTCACTAGTGGAGTCCCCCAGGGCTCAGTACTAGGGCCAGTTCTCCTTAATATCTTTATCGATGATCTGGATGAGGGGATCGAGTGCACCCTCAGTAAGTTTGCAGACGACACCAAGTTAGGTGCGTGTGTTGAACTGCTTGAGGGTAGGAAGGCTCCGCAGGAGGATCTGGGTAGGCTGGACCGATGGGCTTAGGCCAACTGTATGAAGTTCAACAAGGCCAAGTGCCGGGTCCTGCACCTGGGGCACAACAACCCCAAGCAGCGCTACAAGCTGGGAGATGAGTGGTTGGAAAGCTGCCTGGCAGAGAAGGACCTGGGAGTATTGGTTGACAGTCGGCTGAATATGAGCCAGCAGTGTGCTCAGGTGGCCAAGAAGGCCAAGAGCATCCTGGCTTGCATAAGAAACAGTGTGGCCAGCAGGGCTAGGGAAGTGATTGTCCCCCTTTACTCGGCTCTGGTGAGGCCGCACCTCGAGTACTGTGTTCAGTTTTGGGCCCCTCGCTACAAGAAGGACATCGAGGTGCTCATGCGAGTCCAGAGAAGGACAACGAAGCTGGTGAGGAGTCTGGAGAACAAGTCTTACAAGGAACGGCTGAGGGAGCTGGGATTGTTCAGTCTGGAAAAGAGGAGGCTCAGGGGTGACCTTATCGCACTCTACAGTTACCTTAAAGGAGGCTGTAGTGAGGTGGGGGTTGGTCTATTCTCCCACGAGCCTGGTGACAGGACGAGGGGGAATAGGCTAAAGTTGCACCAGGGGAGGTTTAGGTTGGATATTAGGAAGAACTTCTTTACTGAAAGGGTTGTTAGGCATTGGAATAGGCTGCCCAGGGAAGTGGTTGAGTTACCATCCCTGGAGGTCTTTAAGAGACGTTTAAATGTAGAGCTTAGTGATATGGTTTAGTGGAGGACTCGTTAGTGTTAGGTCAGAGGTTGGACTAGGAGATCTTGGAGGTCTCTTCCAACCTAGATGATTCTGTGATTCTGTGATTCTGTGAACTTGCTCTAGGGAACCTGCTTTGGCAGAGGGGTTGGACCTGATGACCTCTCGAGGTCCCTTCCACCCCTACAATTCTGTGATTCTGTCATTCTGTGAAACCAACATGGGTATGGACAGCAGCACTGTCTGCACTGTCAGTAATAGAGAGACTCTTTCAGTAACATTTCTTTATTTTCATAAATTATGCTGCCAGGTGTGGGGTGCCCGCCTAGTGCCGCCGTCGGGGCGGCCTCTTGCGGGGCTGGGGAGAGTCCTGGAGGCTGCTGCTGGCCCTCCTCTTCGGGGCGCGCCGGCGCCCCCCAGGCAAGCAGTCCCTGCCCTGGGCAGAGGGACCTGCTGCCGCCTGCCCTGGCTCCTCAGGTGCCTCCTCCTCTTCTGTGGTGGCAGGGGCACGAGTCCCCCCTGGAGAGGTGGCGTGGCTGTGGGCAGCTGCGGGGCTGTCCTCCTGGCTCCCTGCAGCGTGGGCGTCCTGGCGGTCACGCTGCCGGCGGATCTCTGTGCTGCACAGCTCCACAGCGGCAGTGATGAGCCGCACCACGAATGGCAGCGTCTGGTTTTTGAGGCAAGGCTGCAGCGCCCGCACCAAGCCCTCCTCGTCGAGACCGTAGACGCACAGGTAGCCGATCACCGTGCTCAGGCCCGCAGCCACCTCCCACCACTCGGAGCCAGAGATGGTCTCCAGCTCCTGCTGCAGCCACGCAAGCAGGGGCTCGACGTTTTCTGGGTGCTCGCGGAAGAAGGCTGCCCAGACCTCGGGTGGGAAGCTGAGGTCAGGAGCCCTGGGCACTGGCTCCACAGCCTCCTGCTCCTCCTGCTGGTCCTCAGCCAAGTGCTCTGCAGGCTCTGGGACAGCACACTCCAGGTAATCGTCGTCTGACCTCACCGAGTACTTGATGGTCTTGATTGTCTCCCTGCAGAAGGGGCACGATGGATTCTTCATTGCCCACCGCAGGGCACAGCCATAGCACAGCCGGTGGAGACAGGGTGTCATGTAGGCAATATCGTCCTGACCTTCCCCACAGGCTGGGCAGGTCCAGTCCGATGGCACATCCATGGCCACCGGGCTCTACAGTGGGCTGGGGAGAGCTGAGTTGAAGAAGCTGCTCCCCTACCCTGGCGCTGCAGCTGCCAAAGGATGTCTGAATCTGCACAAGAGAGAGAGGCCAAGGTCACTCATTGTGCCAGGGTGAGCAGAGGCAATGCCCCCCTGGCACTTCTGCAGGAACCCCCCAAACCCATGTCTGGCCTTCCCGTGCCCCCTGTGGGCTGCCCCAGGGCACGTGTCCCCACACAGCTCACCTGTGCTGCTGCGAGCACGTCCCGCGGGGCCCCGGCTGCCTGAGCCAGGCAGGGCCGGGGAAACACAGGCAATGACTGTGGGGACAGGCACTGAAACAGCTGCCGGTGGCCCCACAGCACGGCTCTACCAAATCCTCGCTCGGTGCTCCAAGCCTCGCACACACGCTCAGCAGGAGTCAAGCCACGAGCTAGGCTGACGTGGCCTCTGCTGGCGCCCCAAGATAAGCAGCGAGGGCTGCGAGGTCACAGCCCATCGCTCAGTGATGTCACTATGGGCCATCTGCCCCAACAGGGCCTGTAGCACTTTGCCCCACATATTACAAATACTGTTGGGTTGGGATGGTGTTTTGATGTGTGTTTTTTCTTTATTTTTTTTCACCTTGATTTACCATTAAGTGGGTTGCAACTTGGTTGAACAAGCATGCTAAGAGAGTGGGGATCAGACACAGGACATCTCTTGGGAGGCCAGTAACTAGTAGTGACATAGAAACGAAATGAATGGTTGATACTCCAGAAGGCTGTCTTATCACCTCTCTGCCCCTGCTTCACATGGGGTCCCTCCCACGGGATGCCGTCCTTCCCAAACTGAGCCTGCGGGGGCTGCCCACAGGCAGCAGCTCTTCAAGAACTGCTCCCACATGGCTCTGTATCACCGGGTCCATCCCCCAGGAGCAAACTGCTGCAGCACGGGTCCCCCACGGGCGGCAGCTCCCCCGAGACCCCCTGCTCCTGCGTGGGCTCCTCTCCATGGGCTGCAGCTCCGGCCCGGGGCCTGCTCCTGCGGGGGCTCTCCATGGGCCGCAGCCTCCTCCAGGCCACATCCACCTGCTCCACCGGGGGCTCCTCCACGGGCTGCAGCGTGGAGATCTGCTCCGTGTGGGACCCATGGGTGCAGGGGGACAGCCTGCTCCACCAGGGGCCTCTCCACAGGCTGCAGGGGAACTGCTGCTGCCTGCCTGGAGCACCTCCTGCCCTCCTTCTGCACTCACCTTGGGGCTGCAGGGCTGGTTCTCACTACTTGCTCTCCCAGCTGCTGTTACATAGCATTTTTTCCCCTTTCTTAGATCTGCTCTCACAGGAGCAGAAACAATGCTTATTGGCCAGTCTCTGGCCAGCAGTGGGTCCCTTTGGAGCCAGCTGGAACTGGCTCTTACCTAACATGGGGCAGCTCCTGGACTCTACTCACAGAGGCCATCACTGAAGCCCCCCATTACCAAAATCTTGCCAAGTAAACCCAATACAATGTAGAGATTTGTGTATCCGGTGTCAGACTGAAAGCTTCATTTATTTTTGATTTGTTGTCAAATACATTTTAGGAGCATTTAAATAGCTAAGGACGATATGACAGACAGCCAAAAAGCTGTAAAATTAATTGTTATGTAAGCCCTGATTCTGTATATAGAATATACCCTGAATCTGATACTGTGGTAAGACTTCAAGCTGGCATTCCAGTAGGCAATGCTACCTCTCAGCAGGGCTAAAAGGTAGGTCTTTCATCAAACCAGATGTATCTAGGATTACACCAACACGAATTGGCCCAAATCTGACCCATCTTGATTAAGAAGCAACAATATTCTTTTATTCCAGGCAGAGAGTAAAATGAACATATTTCTCCAATGAACACAAAAGCTGTAATTATTTGTCCCATATTGGGAAATATTTCAACCATAAATTATCTCCACATATATCATTTGAAGTGGGAGGGGAGTGATCGAGAAAGAGAGGCAGAGATAGAAAATGTGTATTTATATGTTTAATTTTTTTCTCCTGAGTAAAGTGAGGGGAAAAAAATAGCTATTTGTATGATCTTTTTGACATAATTCTATTTTCAAACATCTTTTTCAGACAGATTTGTAGTGAAAGGTTTTCTAAACTTTAAAGGAAAAAACAAATAGAACTTACTATAGCATCTGCCAAGTACAGAAAATAACTTTTACTCAAGTCAGTACTAGAAAATCAAGCACGGAGTTAGTACTTTTCATTACACCATCTCCTTTTCTGCATTTCATTGTTCCTGTGGTTCCTTTTCACAGCACTACAAAACATTATATTATTTGAATTTATCATATTCAGTAAAAGTGTATAATTATTATAGTTAGAAGTGATCAAGAACTTCCTAACAGAACAGAAAATGGCAACTCACACGAACTGATAATGCTCCAAAGACCATATTACTTCATAATTTTTTGGCAGTTACATTTGATCAAAATATGTAGTGGCATGAGATCTGTACATTGGATTATTTAACAAAATGATAGGGACTCTGGTTTCCCAATTAGAAACATGTAGAAGTACTGGAAGTAAATTTTAGAATGAACAGCTAGAAGTTGCTTTAACATTTGATCCTTTTTCTTGAGAAGAGCAGAAATAATGCTCATCTCTCTCTCCACAGAGGGAAACCTCCTTATTTATGATCAAGGACTACAAGGTGCTGAGAGGTATAATGGACTAGTGCTGTGCAAATAATTGGTTTCTTGGTTCAGTGGTAGGACAAAATAAACCCACATGAATTAACTGAGAAAGAGGCAGAAAATTATAATGAAAAATGAACATCACACACCTCTATTTTTTATTTTTATTTTTATTTTTATTTTTATTTTTATTTTTATTTTTATTTTTATTTTTATTTTTATTTTTATTTTTATTTTTATTTTTATTTTTATTTTTATTTTTATTTTTATTTTTATTTATTTTTATTTTTATTTTTATTTTTATTTTTATTTTTATTTATTTTTATTTTTATTTTTATTTATTTTTATTTTTTTTTATTTTTATTTTTATTTTTATTTATTTTTATTTTTATTTTTATTTTTTTTTAAGTTCAGGTAAGATCTATTTCAGGCCAAGTGAATTATTTCACGCATCCCAAAACTGGTGTTCGTTTTGAGGGCAGTTATTGAATCACAGAATCACAGAACGGCTGACACTGGAATGGACCCCTGGAGGTCATGTGGTCCAACTCTCCTGTTCAAATATGGACACCTAGAGAAGATTGTCCAGGACCACGTTCAGGCAGCTTCTGAAGCTCTCCAAGGAGGAAGATTCCACAACCTTTCTGGGCAACCTGTGCAAGTGATCCATCACCTGCACAGTAAAGAAGTGCTTCCTGATATTTAGGTGGAACCTCCTGTGTTCCAGTTTGTGCCTATTGCCTCTTATCGTGGTACAGTGGACCACTGAGAATAGCCTGTCTCTGTCCTCTCTGCACCCTCCCATCAGGTATTTATGTACAAATATCCTACCTCAGCCCCCTCTTCTCTAGACTGAGCAGTCCCAACTCTCTCAGCCTCTTGAAGATTTTAGATTTTTTCGCTTTCTTGTTGCATTTTGTTTTAAGCATAAGGCACTCCACATTCTCTCCTCTCACACTGAAGCCCAGAGACTAAGGAGAGCACCTAAGTGTTGGTGAACAGGTTTTCAAACCCAGATCTTGAATCAATCAGACTCCCTAGCAGCAGGACACAGAAAAGTTTCAGCTGAAAGATTAAAAAAAAAAAAGTGCTAGATTTCAAAGTCAAGAAAAATCCCAGGAGAAGAAAACAGGGAAGAGAAGAAACTTTTCATTTTTGTGAAATCCAGTGAAGCTATACACCAATTTGACAAGCACAAAAAAAAAAGGATTTGGTTTAGCACAGATTAAAAGCGCTCAAATAAAATTTTACCAGTCAGAAATCTAGAAGGCATTGCATAAGAAGAAAACAGGAATAAAAAGTACTTTTTTAGTTTAGAGAAGAAAGTTCTGAGGGAAGACATTCTAGAAGACTTTCTGAATACAAACAAAATCTGCAGAGGAAAAGCTAGGTTTTAATCCATGTCTGACATGGATCAAAACAAGCAAATGTGGACTAAAAATGTAAGAGGAGGCAGAGGTGTTCTGTTACTGCAATAATCTCTTTCCCTGCTAAAAAACATTAGATTCTGTCCTCCAAATTACAGTGGATCTCTGAACCTCCTTACTCCATTCTTAATATGACAGCCTGAGTTCTAGGTCTCTCACAAAGGAAAGCTTGAACCCCCGCATTCTTGATGAAAGAAGACTGACATTTCTCATTCTCGTAGAAAATGTTTATGCAGACTATACAATCCAAAACAGCAGGAAGTGAAGAACCCCTAAACGAAAGAAATATGGTTTCCTTTCTTTCCCAGACAGACTTGTTATCATTCAAGAACCAGACTCAGTATGAGGCAGCTATTTTAAACACCAGGAAAAACCTGCTATATTTAGTACTTAACAGATCTCAGCACATATTCTCAATTAGGACAGCACATATTCTCAATTAAATGCACAGATCTTCTCTTCCTATTTGTCTTTCTAGAACACTGCTTATTAATTTTTCAGAATGAACAGAGAAAGTATTAATAAGGGAATCTAACAAGGCTGAAGATTTAAAATCACAGCATTGACACACTGTATTTTTTTAAGCAGAAGGTGATTTTTATGCAGTGCACTCCATTAACTATGTTTACAACTATCACAGTTCTTTTCTGATAATCATTTCTGAAATCCACACTATTTATTTTTGTTACAGCTCTACAGATTATATGTTCCTTTAATACGGTTCTGATTATTTTGTAACTCTTTAAAGCTTTTTTAAAAGAGAAAAAGAATGAAATAAAACAAAGATATTTTACTGTAAGGGAAGTATTTTTGTCTGACATTCCGTAATTGTAAAAGGATGTTCAAAAGATGGAATTTCTTTGGTGCAGTATATTTTGCATATTTACAGATGTATCATTGACTATGTCTGAACATCGAAAGCCCTGTGAGCAAAAGGGTCTGAATTATTTTGCAAATTTATAAATTTATGTGTGATAGATTTGAAGGAATAAGTTCAAATGTTTAAACATCAAATAGTGTATAGATATGTAGGAAAAAAAAAAATTGTTAACTTGTAAGTTAATTAACTTGTAAGCCTTCAGTAAAGTTCTTCTGCCTAGATTATGCCTGGTCTTCGTTCTCCCCCTTCTTGACTTTTCTTTGATCCTCCAGGTAAAACTGTTGTTTTGTGGTGTACTTCAGAAAACCTGACCAAACAGGTTTTGGTACTAGTGCAAAGCTCTTTGGAAATAAACCTTCTCCTATAGCTATCTCGTAACTTAAATTCAAGTATTCACATTTATTTCTGAAGAGAATTCCAACAGTTTTGACATTTCAGGTTTGTATCAGAAGAACCAAATTTTCAATGACGGCTGTACCTCTTTACAATTCCTGGTGTGGAGAACCCACAGCTCTGGTTCCTCAGAGACACGATTAATGTCACAAGAACTTGACATAAGACATGAACATGTAAGCTTCACAGGTAGTCTTTACCTTTACACACACACTTTTGTATGTGATGTTTACTGAAATAGAGCCAGCTCTAGTCTGAAAAGTAGCAGCTAACTGAAAGCATGCAGAAGCCATACAGAGTCACCGAGAAAGATAAATTAAAGGCAAGATAGTTGTTTAAAACAGCATATTAAAGTAACTATCTAAAAATGGCTACATTTTTCTGTTTGGCTGGTCCAAGGTCAGATCCTCAGACTCTGTTCCTCTCCACTGGAGAAACTCACAACATGGAGAGAAAAACTAACCACAGAAAACGAGGTTAAAAACCATTTGCCCATTATGTCTTTCTCTTACACTAAAGATCTGTGAAGGCAGAACTGTTTTTTTCTAGGAATAACCATAACCACATATGAACACCACCAAAAACATCACCAGGGTGAGTCATATGTCTGACAGTCCTACACAGTTAAATCTAATGATATCTCAGTATTGTTGTGTAGATATTGATCCATCCTTGCTGTCTGTTCTTAGCCTTTCACAGGAGTACTCTGTGAAATTAGGAAATCAGAGGAATGTTCTAGCTGTGGAACTCACAAAAGAGATGGTTATCATGCCTACAGCTCCTATTTTTTCCATTTTTTTTTTTATTCTGAAAACTCCAAAAGTGTTTTACCAGATCTCTCTGCGAACTTTACTTTGGTTAATTTAGATTTCACAAGTGTACAGACTCTAGATAAAACTACAAACAAAATAGTCTTCAACTCAGGCCTTCAAAAAACAAGACAGTGTTCCAGACCTTAGCTTTTAATCCTAGATTGTCTCTTCTCTGTTCATTATATAAATGGGAAAGAGAGAAATTCTTCTTTACATTCTATATTTGAGAAAGGATTTCATTTTCCCTCCTTCCCATTTAGAAATTTTATCTTTCAATCAGCCTGGTAATGAGAATGTCTTAGTCACATATATATGAGAGAAAAAAAAAAAAAGAATCACTTAAGATCTGAAGAGGTTTTTTGTGATTTGTTTTCCCTGTGTGTGTGTGTTTTCTTGTTTGTTTTCTATCTAAGAAAGAGGGTGGAAAGTGATTAAGGAAAAGCCATTTCAATATGATCTCACATCTTCAGCAAATATGTTCAGTACTGAACTATAATCACAATATCTTCTGTTAAATCCAACCCATTCCCTGTTAATCAACATTCATCCCACCATAGTGAAAGCTCTCTGATAGTTTGAGCACTTGCTCAAGAAGGACGACAGATCTAGCAGGCTACTGTGAGCTGGTAGGACTGAGCAACCGGAAAGTCTGTTCTGAACCTGGGAAGCTCATGCAAATCAAATATCATACATTTCCATGAGAGAAATGGTGTCAGTGGAATAACATGTCCCACATGAACACTTCTGGACAGCTCTATTCAGAACAACAATGCAATTGTGGGAACATTCCCAAAGAGTGCTGTAGGCAATCTCAGCCACATAAAAATAAGTAATTGCTTTTCAAGTTGATCAAAATACAGATGCCAAGCATATACTGCATTCCATCAATTGTTGCTCCAATTCCTTTGTTTTCTCTATACCATTTTAATCTATCTATCAGTATTAAAATGGTTTACTAGAGGTAAGCAGCTTACATTCCAGCATACCAGGTTTCATTAGCAATGTACTTCTCTGCTCAATTCTATTGGCACCTAACTGCCTCCTTGTCAAACTTCTGTATGCATTTATTATTATTTTGAAGCTTGCTATTTGTTTGATTTGATTACTGAAATGTTTTGAGCCTTACAAGTAATCCTCTTGCAAATTCTTTGTGCAATGGCACTCACTTCATTGTATTAGACGCCAGAAACTGCATTTAAAGCAGCATTTGCCATATGACATGGAGAATTATACATTGATAAATGATACAGAGGGGCATAGTTCAGGGAAGAAGGTTCCCCCGGTCACACCCTGAGGTATGTTCTAGCTGAAGTGATAGACTGTGTTGCAGTGGTTGGTATAGGAGATATCCTGTTTCTCTAAATAGGCCAGGTGCTTATGCTAGTAACTGCACACTCTTAGAGGGATCCATGCCCACATTCTGCACTAAAATATATTTATTATTTGTTGCTGGAACTTCAGGATCATTACAAAGCACTTAATGGACAGATCTGTCTATGTTTCCAATATTACTTTTTTCCAATAAGAGTGCCTTCTGACTTCTGCTAACTATGTAGACAGTTTTTAAGACATATGTTTCTTGTTCTTGACCAAATTATTTAATTTCATTCATGGTGTACACCTTTATGCCCTGCACTTCCTTATCTTGGTCCCTGTTTCCATACCTATGTCAGTTTGGAAGGAGGACTTTCTGAGGGAGAGCTGGATGATGCCCTGTTTTGGCTGTGATAGAGTTAGTTTTCTTCCTAATAATTGGTATGGCATT